>NC_141685.1:1883874134-1884044134 GCF_964263255.1 Lissotriton vulgaris | reverse complement strand
ATCGCAATTTGAGATTTCTCAAATGCAATGCATGAACATCTTAAATTTGCGAATTCGCAAATAGGGAGAGGTAAATTACCATGAAGTTGAACTTCATGGTAATTTGCGAAAACTTTCAAAAATGCACAAAAGTGCATTTTTGAAAGTTTCATTTTACACACACACATGCCCTTGGGGCATGTGTGTGTGAAAATTCACTTAAAGTTAAATTTCAGGGGTGCAGGGGGGGTCCTTTGGATCCCCCCTTCACCCTTGAAATTGCATTTTCAATTTGCGATTCACAAATTGTGAATCGCAAATTGAAAATGACTTCCCATTCATTCCTATGGGCCTCTAGGCCCATAGGAATCAATGGGAAGGGATTCCTTAACTGTGATTCGCAAATTGTGAATCGCAATTAAGGAAATTTAAGAAATCACAAAAAAACTGTGATTTCTTGGTGCATAGCCTTTTGCGATTTCTTAATTGCGATTCCTTAATTTTCGCAATTAAGAAATCGCAAACGGCAACAATGATCCATGTAGCCGATAGTGTCTTAACGATGACGGGACCCATTTGTTTATTGATGGACTCCATAGAACTATGAAGTAAGTGTTCAGTGCAGTGAATAGAGTTCATGGTTAGAACATTGAGTTCGCAGTTACACGATGAGGAATAAAGACTTGTAATACTAAGCTCCATGTGTAGCATATTTATTTACCAGTACCCAGGCTGGGGATGAAGCAAAAAGGGGAGGTAGTGTCCCCAAAAATGTGTCCTCTGCCAAGCAGCCACACAGGCCATGTGAGAAGGGGAAGCTCTGTAATACTTCTGTCTGTGACCAGGACTGGGATACTAAGGACTACCAGTATCCCTGCTGGGTGAGAGTTATCACTCAGAGAAACCAAGACCACCTGCCCTGGAGCCTGGAGCACTAGTGCCTGCCCACTTGCCAAGACCGGTGGGCCCTATGAGAAAAAGGAGAGCTTTGGAGGGCCATGGTCCAGTGGGGAGCCCTACCACGTGGACTCCCTATGCTAGGGTGTAAAGATTCGGCTGGGCACTGACCCAGCCATCACTTGTATGCATAAATGTTTTTGGTGACCCCCGAATGCAAGGAGAGGACCGCAGTAGACTTAGCTGTGTGTTGAGCGCCATGCGGGTCTTTCTAGGCCTTCACATCTGGGCTTCGGTAACCCCATATGCCAGAGGCAGCCACTGGTATAGTTACAGTTACAGGGAAGGCCAAGACTTGTGACCGTCTGGGCGGGGGCATTCGTGCTGGAGGATTCTGCATCCGTATACCCACATACCGCGATAACCCTGTATGCCAGGGGGGCTGCCTATGCCTAAGTTGCTAAAAGATTTGGACAAATGCTCAAAGAGAAAACTGATATTTTGATCCGCAAGTTGGAAACTGGACTGCACCCTCACATCCATCCTCTGTTGAACAAAGTCAACCCACAGCGTCTTTGTGGGTAAGGAGCTGCTCCAACATCTGAGAGATCTCCTGCAGCGCCACTCAGGAGAGAGAGCCTAAACTGCCAGGTGCTGCTGCATGGGCTCGCAGGTGCACATTCAAGGTGCCCAATGCATTGATGAACTCTTCCGTGCTGCGACATCTGGTTAGATGTGATTTGGGCCAGTTGGACCCCAGGGGACTTGCTGCTAATAGTGCTGCTGTACGATAGACACTTTTGACTTCATTCCAAAAGAATCATTGGGAAAACTCTTTTGTATGGCCTGATAGTTTGCAGTCCCTGGTCCAGTTACCATTGAATGTGGAATAACTTGGAAGAGTTTAAATGAAGGAGGGTGAGTCCGCGATTTGCCTGACAACTACAACAGCCTAGACTTCAAGGGGGATTGTGTTGCTACTTCAGAATGTCGTACTTCTTTGCATGTGTAGACTTAGAAATAAATTACTTCTTTTCTTATAAAAGCAATCATTAGCAATTCATGTATTGTTCGTACTGTTTGCACTTTGAGTTACTAGTCCTGTTCTCTCACCTTTATCTACATTCCCCCGATGGAGCCTTGACTGCTCGACCACAGCTACGGCTGAGTGTCATGTGAAGAAGGGGTACTAGGCCCAGTTGAGTGGGAGCCATAGTAGGTGGGCCCCGGGATATCATAAGTAAAGGGCCTCAACCACCATTGTTGGGTCCAGTAACCCCTCTCTGCCCGTGGCCCTCTGAAAGGGGTTCTGACAGTCAATTTTCTATGTATTCATGCCCATCATGGCAAAAAACCAGATTTATATGGTAACAGCTGTGGTATAAAAACAGGCAGAAGTCAAATATAGAAAAAGTTCATTTTTTCATCGGCCGCTTGAAGGATGGGGGTCCTGGGCAATTTCCCACTTTGCCCCTGCTTTAAAACTTCTCTGACACTATTCCTTCCACTAAGTGTAAAATTAGGCTCTCTGCATTTAAGACACTCTCAACCCATCTCTTATTCAGGTCTCTCCTCGTTATTCGTTCGTGTTGATTCAGCTCCTAACATGGTAATATAGTGTAAACTTGATATGAATGTAAAGTATCAACCAATTGACTTCGGAGAGATTTAACAGCATGAACATGATGTAGGCCTTTCGATTCGCATGCGGCTGCTAGGGTTACTTCCCAATCCCTGTGCTGCTCAGCCTCGGGGCATGAAAATCTGCCAACTGGGTCACTTGCCTCCAGGGGTCTGGTATAATAACTAATGGCACGGAAGTCACTGCAATAGCTGCGCTGTCACTCGCAACCCCCATCTGTCTTTAATCTGATTCTGTGCGATTTTGAAGTTCCCATAAATTCATTAGGATCAAACGCGGTATGATGCCACTCCAAGATATGTCACTGGGTCTAAGGTAATGAGACATCACTTTATGCAATGTTGTCGGGGTCAATGGAAATGTAATGTCGCTTCTGCAATCCACATGATTTTGGTGAAATGTCAGGGTTTCACATTGAGGAGTAAAACATGTAGCCAGTAATGAGCTGCTTTACAACTTTATGATTCATGCAGAGATAGGTAGTGTAAGCTAAGACTGATGGCGCTGTATAGACTCAAATACAAAGACATGAATAGTACAAAATGTGTAAAAAGTACTAAGGCAACAAACTGTTCACACCCAGCTATTCTAAGGTGGAGGACTACAATAAAAAACACATGGATAATATATCAACTTTGCAGCTCATACCAATCAACATATTATTTTTTGACATTCGGAGGTAGAAGTATGTTCTTATTGAAAAACACTTATTGCTGTGACATTTTAAAAGCAGTAAAGTGTATGAGAGAACGTATGTGATTTTCAACTTTGAAAACTAAGCATGCTTTGTGAGCTGTCTTGGAAAAGTACAATTGATTTTTTAAAATAGCTTCTCCACCGTTTCGTCCATTTAGCTTATATTCAGTGGAACCCATTCCAACAACTTCTAAGGGAAGCAGCCTTTTCATTTTCTTTTCTTTTCTTTTCATAAGGCGACTTGAGCAATGCCAGTGAAATGAATTAAATGGATTATTGAAAAAAGCTACAGTAGCCACAGGATTCTGTAATGTGCGATGTATACTTCATCGTGGTGTTTATTGATTGAACTAAATGATTACTTCCCTTTGCATGAACAACTGATTGAGCAGCAATCATTGGAAACAGTCTTTCTTTTTCTTTTCAAAGCATTTCAAAATTGTATCGACTCTGGGAATATAATCTTTTTCAGAACTATGTGGTGAGCGCCAACAGCATTCAACTATGTGCCAACTGTAGCAGAAAACAGCATAGCATGATGGGCCAAAGAATGCCCGACTTGTGCCCGCAGCTAGAATTCTGCTGGGACACGACAGTTATTTTCTCACAATAATTATAAACACATTGCAAGTACAATCAAGTAACTCATTTTGAAAGAAAAGGCGACAATATACAAAATATTGACTCCTTAAAAAGGCATACATTTTTTGTTGTTTCTCAAATGAAAACACATCATGAGGGATATTATAAAAGATTTTTTTTTTATTACCTTGTATAAACAAATGGTTATGTTCTAAAGTACGATTTAAATAAATAAGTGTAGTTTAATCCTTGAGTCATTGCTGTGTCGTCTCTAGTCGCCTGTAATAATGAAATGAAGTAATTGCTGACTGCAATAACTTATTGACCTTGAGTTCTGGCGTCACACTAATTGCCGTTGAGTTCTGACGTCACCATGCGTCATGCCAGAGGCCAAGGTGCAGAGCAGGGCATGGAGTATAATTCTACCATAAAAAAACGAAAACTGACTTTTCATTCCATGGTCTGTTTTTCTAAAACAAACAGTGAAGAGCAGAAAGAAGATACCTATGACAGTATGCTTATTTTTTGCACACTGAAGGTCGTTAGAGGAAAAATAGAGTCTGCTCTTTTTCTACACTTGGGTCTTGGCAGCCACTTCTTAATCTGACTTATATTAGACTATTAGATATCCTTTTGTAACAAATAGTTCATTATTTTTTTGATGTCCTAAATTTCACATTAGATTCCACGTTAAAGTCATTTTTTATTCTTCATGTCAGTAACCATATATCCTCTTTCATATGAAAGAGAAATATACCAAGGATTGAAGTGATTTGAAGGAATGGTGATGATATGATTATGCATATATGGAATAAAATACCCTCTGTCCTATATTTTAAGGATAATGTAAATCTTCTTGGAGTTACATAACCATATAAAGGAATTCAGTCTTCAGCCTGATTAGTTTTATATGATTATGGAACTCCACAGTGACTTGCAGTATCCCTATAATGTACAGCAGAGGGTACTTTATCCTATATATTGTAGATGTTTAGATTTAATTGTAATTTATCACCAATATGCCTATCAAACTTGATTTTTGTGACTTAATTATTGATTTGATTTTTTCTTATTAGCCTTCCAACCCTGTTTGACTTTCATTTGAATTTCAAATATATGGCTTCAGCAACACGATTCCTTTTTTGCTTCAATAAATTTAAGTCACATGCATGTTTCTCTTAAAGTAGATAGGATGTCTCTTTTTAATTTTATATTAGAATGTTTTTTATAAATGTCAGAACCGCTTTCAGAGGTCCACTGGGTAAGCAGGGGCTACTTGTCCCAAACGTAGGGGGTGAGGCTTTTTACTTCTGATGTCCCCGGACGTCCTTCTGTGGATTCTGGACAACAGGGTCAAATACCTCTTCAGCACTTGACCCTCAGTAATAGTGCGGTCCAGGCAGCCCATGGTTCACTTGGTGGGGTTACCGGGGGTGGGATACAGGGAATGCACACAGGCTCACAACTCAAAATGCGCCCAGCAGCAATACATTTTGTCCGGAAAAATACTAATTTGTATTTTTTAAAATGTGACTTTTTTTTACCACTTACAACACAAAGGTAAATACGACATTCACACACAACTACACAGTACTACTGAAGTCAGGGCTCTGGTGGTGTTTCATAGGGCATTTTCTCTGTCTCTGTGGTAAAGTCATAAGTGTTCCAGCGCTAAAGAGTTATCAGGCAAACAAGTTCCCCCTGGGCCAGCTTGGTCCAACTTCAGTATTACCTACACAGCAGGATCTGAGCATGCCCTCTCTGAGGCACCGAAGTGGCAGTGGCTGGCTCAGTTGAGTTCACTGCACTTGGCCCAGGCATGCTCCACTCTATGATCCCCCAGTTCCTCAAACTCAGTCGTGCTCCTGCAGTGACTGAAAGTCCCTTGTGGCTTTTCCTGGCAGGGTAAGTCTTTCAGTCCATCCCTCGATGGAAATAAGGTGATGCAAAGGTGCTGGTGCCCCGTCCAAATATAGGTGCATGGGGGATCTCATGACGGTCTCACTTCTATGGCAACGTCTTTGCTTGGGTCTCACTGATTTCTAGTTCCGGTGACCCCCTCTGGCAAATGGGGTCACCATACCTCTTCTATACACGGGCATCGCCCCGCTAGACACAGCAGATGCTTGCATTGCAGAAGTTTTGCAGAGCTTGTCCTCTTTGCACAGCTTGACTGGCTGCTTGACCGTTGACAATTTTTGGGGCATTGGGCTCCCCTTCTCATAGTCCATTTCCAGCACCAAACATAATTTAGAGTCTGAATTTTTGAAGTATATGTTGGGTGTCTGCTTCCTTTTGAAGCGACTCTAAAGCTGATGGCCATGGGAATGACTAGACTTCACACCAGGATGTCAGTCCCAGTGATATTGTTTCAGAAGGTTTGCCCAGTGTCTCAGCCCAACTCTTTATGATTACCCTATCAGCCCCATTTCCTTCCTAAGATGTGTCCTATCAGCCCCATTTCCATCCTAAGATGTGCCCAGGCCCCTTCCTTGCATCCTCTTTCTCAATCAAAGAACTCGCTTTGAAGTATACAGGAGAATCCTGGCTCTCCCTTCTCCAGTGTGTCCCACCCAGCTTTTAGGAATACAGCAATACACAAATCTGCCTCAGGGGATTCTCCATGTTTCACCATGCAAGCCTGGGTCTCCCAAAATATAACCAAGGGTCTGACATGAATTGCGCTATTCACAAGCTCACATTCACAGAGTTCATGCATTTAATATACACACACTGCACATTTTCATGTACTGTACAACTCACAGGCTTACATACAACCAGTACATACTTTCACTATGCACACACAGTACAGTATTACATCCTTCATGTATTGTACCACTCACAGGCACGCATACATCCAGCACATGCATTTAACATGCAAGCACTGCTCAGTTCATCATTATACCTGTTGTGTATCCTTTCCAGGCACACATTCACCCAGCATGGATGCACCACTCATACACTGTGCAGCACTTCACAACAACCTGATGTAGGCCAAGGGGTGAGTTAGGCACACATCAGCGTAACTTTGAATGAGAGTGCCTGAAGGCATCACTCCAGTGACACAGGTTAAAGAGGTCCTGTTCAAACCTACTGATCACTACATGGTATGCTGCCACCACCATGTTCATGCTGCTTAACTCCCGATGGTGGAGCATTTCATTGAAAAGAACCATGATGCAAATGATTTTAAATGGACCGTGCTGACATGGATTGACCCAAGGCATCAATCACCCAATATTGAAAGCGCCTTACTGAGCAAGGAGACGTACCTCATAATGAAGTTTGATAGCATCAATTAGGGGTTAAATTGCATGAGCGAATTGAGTAGGGTGTAGCTAGTCGCTACTCTCGTGCTGGGCAATAAACCCTAATTCCCTAGCCGCTCCGCCATACGGGCAATAAATAAATGCATCACAATTGCAAGAATATGCAAAACTTTTGTTCATAAATTTTTTTTTAACACACAACCTGCCCCAACAGCAGGTGACCTACACGCACGCTATGTGCTGCAAAAATCATTCAGCGCATTTAAAGTTCTTCATTATATATTTTTTCCATAATACAATTTGGGACTACATGCCCCAGAAGGCCTGTGTTGCACTCACCGGGCCCTGAATACACCTGATTGGCTGATCACTACCATGTGACCAAAACCTCCGTTTTTTGAAACCTTTGGTGTTTGTCTACACTTTGCTTCGTGTTCATTCAATGAGAGAAAACAGAAAGATTCTTTTTGAACCAAAGAAGGTAAGACCGCGAACAGCGCGCTGCCCTGCTTTGGGCGCTTGGTTAAATTTCGCCACATTTAGCATGCACACTGATTCTGTGTTCGTTTACCTTTACAGACATAATTCCTACTCACAGCGCCACACGCTCGATTGCGGTGGGCTGTTCAGCCTTCAGAGTTATTACAAAATGTGAGTATGACAAACTTGATATATCAAAAGCGGCAGGCGCCGCGTTAAAAAAGGTTTCAAATGTAATGCAACTTTTGATTCAGGCAGCACGTTTGTGACCCGGGTTCATTTTGCAAACTTTACATTGCAGAACCAACTTTAAGCACAGTACCTCACGCAAGGTTGCGGTGGACTGTTTGGCTTCTGAATAGAGAAGACTTGTGAGTACCCCCATGTTTTTCTCATAAGTAATGCAAAGGTATTGCATAAATACATGTAGGCGGACACTGATAAAAGCGTTTATCCACACTTTAGGTCACCTTGGAACAATAAACAATGCCTTGACAAGAGACCACCCTTGAGGCTTTCACTTAAGGTAATTTCACTCCCTATTTTGTAGCACGGCGTGCGTGCGGGCACCTTCTTTTTAAAGGACAATCATTTAATATATTCCTTCTCTGTTGCAGTGTGAGACACACAGTGGCAGCCACACTACTATTAATAAAAGGTCGCACTCAAGCTCTCATCAGGTACGACGCATCCAGTGGATGCTTTTTTAGCTTAGTGTTGTTGGTTTTTAATGGATTTGGAGGAACCCTTACTAAACATAGATCCTTCATTTTTTTCATTGATAACAGTTCCCCGTGGAATCCATTTAATGCTGCCCTGATGAGAGCCCTGTGACTTTCTTAACAGGACTCGAAACGCGTCGGCTACGGCACTACTTCGCATAAAATTCTTGTTAATACATTTAATATGAATGTTCAAGTTTAAAAGGAATGTTTAAACTTTGACTCATGTGATTCTAAAAAGAAATAGTGCACCACATTGTGGAAACTGAATGCATATTTAATATTGGCAAATTCTTTCTGTCCATGATTAACTGTTTTTTGATAATTGGAATGAAATGGTATATGTTGATTTAATGTTCTTTGTATGTCACATGTACATTAGTCCTTTTTTGTTAAGGTCTATTGATGATTAATTCAATGTTTTTGTATGTTATTTGTACATTAGTCTTTTGTGAAAATTCAGTCGCTAGAGGTTGAGTTGATAATGTTAATTCTCTTGCCTAAAAAATAATCATCTAAAAAACTGATTCTAAAGATACTGACAAAATAAATTGTCTTGGTAAAACTAATTCATTTAGCTTTATCTATTGTCTTACTGAGTGATTTAGTAATACATCCCGGAGGCATAGGTACAATCCCCTTGTTTTATATAACTCCTGGTAAAGGCAGTACCCTCTCACCAAGACAGCATCCATGAGACAGGCCTATGTATTGGCACATACAGGAAACATCATTTACCCTGCAGTCTAAATGCCCAGCTTATACAATGCAGTCACTACCCAGACTGCGACATCATCATGTGTTACTTTAACCCACAATTTGACAACTACTTGCTGTAGGGGAGGAACGTTACTGGACTGGCATTGGATTTTTGAGTCCAACATCTTCCCTACTGTTGCGTAGACTGGAGTTGGAATAATAATTGATACTATTCCAAAGTCTAGCGCCCCCTAAATAAAGTTGTTGTAACAACGTATGTGGTAAAGTAACGTGTGGTTACGTCGGGGTAGTGACTACATTGTAAAGGCATGCATGGTAAATGTATGTGGGGGTCTGTCATGCAACCGGCACATATGCATGATCCACGCTTGACTATGGCAAGAAAAATCAGCATTAGGGATCCAGGCATCAGTACAGTTGAGGAACTCAGGACAGAAGTGCTCTACCACATGGAGGACTTTTCTATCCCATCATAAATAGATATCTTGTTGGAGTTCATTTTGTCATGAATATACTAATTTAAAGATGCCTCAGTCGTGGGCGTTGCTTGGCTGTTGGTGTCAGCGATTGCCTGTCACATAGTAGTTTACTTTCTTCAAACCTCAATATTGACTAATACAATATATTGGACTGGAAAAGGTAGGCATTGCTCCCTACAATATGCAAAAGTTCTCTCACAATTAATCCACCATAAAGTGGTCCTAGCTTAGTCTTTTGAGATTCATCTGCTAAATGACAACCTTAATTACCTAAAAAATAAATACCTTAAATTACATTTTGCTAGCAATTATATTATGGAAAGGGTATTTCAATTAGTTTAACATATAAGAACTTAAAAGTGTCTATTAAAGAACATGTTATTGACATGGAAGGTAGATATGTGTTTATGATAAAGGTATATGCTTCTTGTCAGCTAACATCTACACTCTGAATGAGTCTGTAAAAAGATTTCTTGACATATGACACACTTACCCTGGCAGATGATTTAAACGTTTCTCTGGATCCTTTTATATATCCTTTCAGTTGAGTTGTGACAGTAATTATAATAAGGCATTGCAGCAGTTTCTGAAGAATATAGAGGCGGGGAATGTCTTCATTAAACAAGAAATATACGTTTTTTTCAGTAGCTTATTCTGCCTACTAGAGAACTATTTGTTAATATCTCACGCTTTGATTCTACTGTTGATTTCATGAATAAGATTTGCTGATTTTGTAAAATTGTCATTACATATCCCTCACCAGTAGTTTCAGCAGTAGAGCTGATGGAGAAAACTTCTGTTTGCCTAACACAGTGATGTTTGAATACTTCTTTCTTCATGACAAAATCAAAATGGAATCAATTGGTGCTAATTTGAAATCTTTCCGGAAGTAAAAGTAGGCTCAGTAGAATTCTTAGGAGAATGTTTATTGCCATCAAAGCTTATTGTTGAAATGGAATGCTCAGCCCATACTTGTCATTGAAAAGAATTAAGTCACCTCTTCCATGCCATGGAAGATTAATAGGAGCTGCAGGGTAATCACCTTGGTTTAGAATTCTGGGGGGCAAACCATTTTGCGTAGCAATGCATTAACAACATTTTTGAGAGGTTTAAAAAAAATATATATGTGCTATTTAAATTCTTCATTTTGGGGCAATATTTATTAGTAGATATCTTTATTTCATTTATTTATTTATTTATGAAGCTTGCAAAGCGCACGGCTACCCCCAGCGGGGGTGTCCCGGCGCTGTAGACTGCAAGCTAGAAAGGAAAGGCATACTTATGCAGAGGAGAATAGCCAGGTCTTCAGTCGGCTACAAAAAAGTGATTCAGACGGAATGAACCTAAGGTCTAGAGGGAGGTTGTTCCAGTGTTTGGCCGTCATAACTGTAAAAGCTCTACCGCCCATTCTGGAGCGACGGAACTGAGGGACTGTGATAAGACGTAGGTTGTTAGACCGTAGAGATCTGACCGATTGGGAGAGTACAAGTCTCTTTCGTAAGTATCCTGGTCCTGACCCATTAAGGGCCCGAAAGGCAAGAGTCAGCATCTTAAACTGGATGCGTCTGGAGATAGGGAGCCAGTGTAACTCTTTACGGTAGGTTGCGACCGACTGACGGTAGGGGATATTGCCAATCAGCCTCGCCGCCGCGTTCTGAACGTTCTGTAGGCGTTCAATTTGATACAGGGGGTACCCGGCGTAGAGACTGTTGGCATAATCCAAGTGTGATGTTATTAGGGCGTGAGTAACCGTTCTGCGGGCATCCACGGGCAGATATGGGAAAATCTTTCTCATCATGCGTAGTTTCCAAAAACAGGCTGCAGTAACCTTGTTTATTTGGGTTTTACACGAGAGGGCATCGTCAAACTGAAAGCCCAAATTGCGAACAGTTTGGACAGGAATAGGGGGGGGGATTGAGCACAGTCGGCCACCACAGAGTAGAAGGTATAGTGATTTTTTGACTAAAAAATAAGACCTCCGTCTTATCGGTGTTGAGCCTAAGATGGTTAGCAGTCATCCAGGAGCATATTACGCCAAGACAGTGGCGGAAGCTGGCGAAGCTAGAGTCAGAGTGATCTCTGAAAGAAAACACTAGCTGTGTATCATCAGCATAAGAGATCACTCTGACCGCCCACAACTCAACCACCTTAGCCAAAGGGGGCAAATAAACATTGAAAAACAATGGGCTCAACGCAGAGCCCTGCGGAACTCCACAGACAAGTGGCTTACTCTCAGATTCAAATGGTCTAAGGAGAACCCTCTGCGTTCGTCCTTTAAGAAAGGAACTGATCCGGTATACAACTGTTACAACAAAGTTTTTACCATGCACTACCATTACAACGCAGGCATTACCACGCATACCATTACAACGCATTGCGCTGGGGGGCGCTCTAGGATAGGGAATAAGTATAATTTTATATCCAACACCTTCCCTAGTGTCCACAGGGACTAGAGTTGGAATATAAAATTATACTTACCACTATCCAGCACCTCTAAGCGCTATGCGTTGTAACGGTATGCGTTGTAAATACCGCGTTGTAATGGTATGCGTGGTAAAAGTATGCGTTGTAACGTCATACATCCAACTGATCCACAACAAAGCGGAACCACCCAATCCAATCTGCTTTAAGCGATCCAGTAGTATCTTATGGGACACCGTATCGAAAGCGGCGGATAGGTCGAGGAGGACCAGCATGGCCTCCTCGCCCCTATCCACACACTCTCGAATGGTCTCAGAGACCTCCAGGAGTGCCGTCTCAGTACGGAAACCAGTTCTGAAACCAGACTGGGAATCGTGTAGCAGAGAATTGGTCTCCAAATAGTCTGCAAGTTGTAGCTGTACGGCCTTTTCCAAGACCTTCGCTGGTTTAGGGAGGAGGGAGATGGGGCGGTAGTTACAAAATTGCGCCGGGTCCGCGTCCATCTTCTTCAAGATGGGGACTAGCATGGCCTCCTTCCAAGCTGTTGGAAATTGGCCCAAATGTAGTGAGGAGTTCCAGATAGAAATGAGTGGTTCGATCAGAAGGGGAGCTAGGCTACCCATGACCTTGGGCGGGACCGGGTCTAAAGGGGAACCAGATTTGCACTGAGTGAGCAGTTTAAGTGTAGACTCAGTGGTGAGATCCTTAAAAGCTACCAATGATGGTGTGGTATAATCCTTGTTCTTAGCAGTGGGAGGGGATCGTACAGGTGTTAGGGCAGACGGAAAAGAGGAAGTGATTTTCTCAATTTTGTCTTGGAAATAATCAGACAATCCATTACATGAGGTCTGGCTAGAAAGGTTCTGGGGTGTCATAGCGGGAGGCTTGACAAAGTCTTTTACAATATTAAAAAGAGTTTTTGCAGAATTCTCTGCGTTTTTAATTTGTAAGGCAAAGAATTCTCTCATTGTGGACTTTTTTAGTTTGATAAAATTCTTTAAAGCAGATTTGTAAATACTTTTTGCTTCTGGATCATAGAAGAGTCGCCAACTGCGTTCTAATTTTTTACAGCGGCTTTTTTCCTCTCGCAAGGCTGGAGAAAACCACGGGGCAGAAGGGCGGGATCTTGCAGAGGAGACTGGCAGTAGAGGGGCAGTGGTCTCCATGGCAAACAATAAGGCTGAGTTGAACTGGGCAACACTTGCATCAATGTCGTCAGTAAGTGGATCCAAGGGGCACGAGAAAACAGGATCTAAGGCAGTGCAGGTGACTTTATGCCATTTTCTCCTGTAGTCCCTACCAAGTTCCACCGGGCTCAGTGCAGGAGGGAACCTGATATCGAACGGGAGAAGGTAATGGTCGGACCAGGTGAGGAGAAGAGAAGGGTGAGCTGTGATACCAGGGAGGTTTGAAAAAATTTAAATCTAGAGTGTGGCCAGCTATATGCGTCAGGCCCTGGATCAATTGGGACAAACTCAGGCTCTGCAAGGTGTCTAGAAGTTGAGTAGCCTGGGAGCAAGAGGGGTCTTCAGCGTGCAAGTTGAAATGGCCTAGCACTATAAAGTGCGGATGTTTAAGGGACAGGTCCGCTATAAGATGTACAAGCAGCGTTAATGAGGGGGCTGAAGCACTGGGGGGATTATACACTAGAATGCCGGCCAAAAAGACCGCAGCTGAGTCTGAAATGGTGAAATATATGGCTTCAATCAGCCCAATATTCCTACGTTTTTTAATAGTCAGTCGCAGATGAGATTTCAAAATGATGGCAAGGCCACCCCCCGTTTTTCCGTCTTTCAGTTGCATTTCTTGACAGATGAAGAGAAAGATATACAATACTGAGAAATTGATGGTTTTTTTTCATTTCTTGAGATATGAAGAGAAACAGAAAATATCCTGAGAAATCACAGTCCTGGAAATTCTTTAAAATATGTGAAGGTTCCTGTCTTTGATGATTTACCAGGGATTTGTGTTTAATCTCCTGCTATCATTTTTTCTATTTTAGCTCAAATATATTCTCGTTTACCTCAGGCTGATCCTAAACCTCATTCTATTGAACTTCCAAACCTTTCTTTAACTCCCAAAGAAGATAAGCATCTTTGTAATTTGGTTAGAATAAAATCTTATCTGATTCATCATTCACAATCAGAATTTTTAAAAGATGTGGATCCTCTAAAGTCAAAATGCATGTGGGACTACAGAACAAACTCAATGATGTTCCTTAAGCAGCTGTATACCCAATGGAGATAAAAATCAACTGACTGTTTTGAACAAGACTTCAGATAATGTTTTCTTTCAACATCTTTAATTACTTTGATATGGTATATGTACGGTAATGCCAGTGCCGAGCTTTCAACAATGAACTACTGTTGGACTTATCCCTCTCTGCACGCCCCCCCTAACTTTATGCCTTCACCCCTCCTGTTTTTCTGAATGCATTTTTGTTGGCAGTAGGACTCCGAGTACTTTACCACTGCTAACCAGTGCTATAGTGCTTGTTCTCTCTCTCTAAAACATAGTAAGATTGGAATACACCTGATTGGCACATCTAATTTACGTATAAGTCCCTAGGATATGGTACTACATGGTACCCCAAGCCAGTAAAGTAAATGCTACTAGCACCACCCACTCAAGTTGCATTTTAAATCTTGCCTCAGGCGTGCCACTGTAGCCCGTAGTGCAGTTCTAAACTGCCATTTCTACCTGCTAAAATAAACCTTTTGCCAGGCCCAAAGCTTCTGTCTTAATACATATGCCACCCTTAAAGTCTGCTGTAAAGGCCCATAAAACAGGGCGCATTGTATTAAAAAATTGGGACATGTGAGTTCCAGTTTTGCATGTCTTACTTGTGGAAAACGCCTAAATTCATTTTTATCTTCTGTAAAGGCCTATCTCGCCCATTGGATATCTTTGGGTTACCTTATTACATTTAATAAGTGGTAACTTTTCATTGGGAGGACGTAGAAACATCATGTTTGGACTTAAATACAATGTAATTGAAAATCCTCTTAAATGGTAAAGTCAGATATTTAGTCACAATTTTAAGAATGACACTTTTAGTGTTTGCTATGCTGACCCTAAGTGTCTAGGGTATGCCCATGAGGCACAGGGCCAAGAATGATTTGCATAAAGCTGGGCCTGAATTGAGGTGGCGAAGTGAGCTAAAGAATGATGATGGATTCAACCCAGATCTGTGTCTGGAAGTGAGTGTCTGAAAAGTTTCAGCGCTCCATCTATTATCTCCTTGTGTTTGCTTTGTTCGCCCTAAGTTGGCAGGGTATGCCCAGACATGGGTCCCTTGGTCACTTTGCCACTGGATTCAAGCTAGCCCGGCGGATGACGGGTGAAACCCCTACACTGGTCCCAGGATGCTTGTTTCCTGTGCAGGGAGGACCTAGAATGGCAGTTCGGGCTGATCAGTCTTGATCCTGTTCCCATGAGGAACAGGATCAAGACTGATTTGTATATGGTTAGGTCCAAACTGGGGTGGCTTAGTGAGCAGAAGAACAGTGATGGATTAAACCCAGATCTGTGATTGGGGGTCAGTGTCTGAAAAGTTTCAGCACTCTGTCCACCATCTTATTGTGTTTGCTACTTTTAGAGAGTTGGCATGTTCTTACCACAACCATTTGGTACCTGCTGCTAATGTCCTGGGTCAGATGACTGTGAATGGTTTTGCTATTGGGATTTGTGTTTTTCTACCAAACAGTGAAACAACAAGGAATGAGTGTAGGCAGGATGGACCATTCAGCCTAGATAGCTAGGGCAGAGATGTTCCCTTCCCAATCTACACCACAAAGGGCTTGCCTCCAGCATACAAAAAGGACGCCAGCCTTTTTTTCACCACTGACTTCTTGGAGTCTTGGCAGGAGAAGGGAAGAACTGTTGGAACCAGAGGTGGGTATAGCCCCGGATGTCCCCCAGTTCAAAGGCTGGCACCAGGTATAAACAGTGACTAAACACCACTTCAGTACACTCCTTGTCCGTGGACATTGCAGGAGATGGACTACCTTGTTGCCCAGAGGATTTCCATGCTGCTTGGGGCCTGCCCTGCTCTCTGAGAAGAAAGACTGGACATGCTTCCTTCATCCCAGGCTAACCTGAATGACTCCAAGGGTCAATTGGCTGACCTGTTCTGAGCTAGAGGAATACATTAAGCACAGTGAGGCCTGCCTACCTGCAACTGTCCAGTTGACCTGCTACACCTGGAACTGCCTGGACATGCAACTGGACCTGCATGCGCTCTGCTGACCTCTGCTGATGAGATTTCCTAGTCCCCAAGAGGTGCCCCCCAGATCTTGGACCCTTGGCTCACATCAGTTGAGCTCTTCCTGGAAAGAAAGGTTAAATCCCAAAGTTTGGGGCTCTTTGTGACTGCGAATGGACCAGTTTGTGGCAGATTCTGCCACCTGTGATAAGTGCCAAACTAAAGCTCTGGTAACCCTGACTCTTCATGCTGCAACGACCGCCAGGGGCTACCAGCAACAACATGCCATGGAGAATTCCAATGCAACGCTTCAGCAATACCTGTCTGCAACATTCAACCAGTTCTTCGTGCCACAGCAATGACCGTCAGCAATGTCAAGCCTGCTCTTGGGCGACAACAAAGGCCATCTGTGACGCTCTCCCTGCAGCCTCCTCCGTTGCAAACAGAACTCTTGGGGCTGGACTGTTGATAAGTCTTGCACCCAGGGGAATATTTAGAAATGTGGAATAAATATCCTGAGACATGAGTTAAACACATCGGACCCAATTAACAAATGTAAATATACATGGGTGTTAGACGTGTCATCTTTTGGCCTGTTCCCCCAGACTTTTTGTGCTTTCTGACCTCTTCTTTTTTTGCTGGTGTAACATTTCTGTGCACTTTTCGCACTACTGATCAGTGGTAAAGTACAGGTGCTCTATGTAAATTGTGCTTTGGATTGGTGTTTCCATGATTGGATATTTTATTTACTTGTTAGTCCCTAGTAAAGTGCACTGTGTGTGCCAGGGCCTGTGAAGCAAATCCTACTTGTGGGCCTACAGCACTGATTTTGCCACCCACATGAGTAGCCATGAAAAGGTACCTCACACCTGCCATTGCAGAGTCTGCGTGCAGTCTGTAACTGCATGTCGACTTGGCCAGTGCACCCAGTTGCCAGTCCCCAACCTTCCCATTCTTATATGTCAGGCACCCCTAAGGTAGGCCCAAGGTACCCCTGTGGGCAGGGTGCAGTGTATGTGAAAGGTAGGACATGCCCTGGTGGGTGTGGCATGTCCTAATAGTGAATTACAGCCAATTTCGTTTTTCACTATTGCAAGGCTACCACTTCCCCATAGGACAAAATGGGAGGTTTGTTTATAACATCTTATAAACATAACTTGCCCGGTGAATTTGGTAAGAAAATAAAATGTAGTATGCCGGAACTCAGAATCTAATGATGCATCTTTTAAGGAAGGTGATTTTTTCATTCAGCGTTTGAAAATACCATTCTTAGAAAGTTGATATATTCTTGCTCAGTCATCCTGAGTGCCTCTGCTGGAATGTGAATTGCCTGTCTGGGTTTTCGATGACAGATGGCTGGGGGGACAGAGGGGCTCCAGATAGTCTAGGTAGGTCAGGAAAGGGCTGAATAGACCTGGGCTACGATGGGGGAAGGGGGAGGAGATTTCCTTGCATCTCAAAGGGCCTGTCTGCCTCTAACAAATGCTGTCTCCACCTCCTGCCAGGAATTTTCACCAGAGAAGGCCCAACTGGTTCTGGCCAGGCACACAACTTTAGAACTCATCTGGAACAAGAAGACTGCCAAGAAAATGAGCCAGAGAAGCTATGAAAAGGAAGGACTGCTTTGCCGGGTCCTTTGCTGGGCTGAACTGCAGTGGCTGCTTCTGTCTTGGCCAGTGAAAAGCCTGGACTGGACTTTTTGCAACCTAACTTGTGAGTTTCTCCAAGGGCTTGAGGTAGAGCTTACCCCCTGTTCACAAAGTCTCAGGAACAGCAAAGACTTCAAGTTCTTTGACCCACAGCACTGGGGACTGTGTGTTTTGTGCTGCAACCCGAAGAACACCAACTCGACAACGTCTACGACACCACTGGAGACTCTGTGTCCTGAAGGCACTGCCGCAGTGCCACACCACAACCCTGGTCAAACAGACGATACCTGTTGACGCCGCCACCGAGCCACTGCTTACACCGTGACCTGTGGGCAGCGCACTCCGCACCGTTTTGCGCCAAAGCTTTTGCACCGCAGAGCGCACCGCTGCAACGCCGCACTGTGACCCTGGTCTCACCAACAACACCTGTTGACACCGCCAACTAGCCGCTGCTCACACCATGACCTGTGGGCACTGCACTCCGCACCGCCTTGCTTCACGAGGATGCCCTGGATGGCATGATGCCACCTCTTCTCGCCAAAATCAACTCCGCTGCTTGCACGTGGTTCGAGGGGCACGCTTGTAAGTCACACGATGCACCGCCCCCATCCTGTACCACAGCCTGGGCCTACCGACACCGGTTCCATCGACTCCAGTTCGTCAGCCGACGACAGCACACCAGCAACGAGGATGCCGATGCTTGCACCATGACCTGCTAGCACCGTGACAAGCACCTCGCCTTTTACACGCACCGTGACCCTGGTCTCACCGACTACGTCATCTGACGCCGCCACCAAGCCGCTGCTTGCACAGCGACCTGGGGGCACCTCCTGATTCCACCAAAGAGGAGCTTGACCCGCAACGCGAGTGACTTCAAAGGCCTCCACGCCCTGCATTTCTCACAGGTACTGTTTTGCGGGTCTTCCAAACCCCGTAGCTGGCCCGCAACCTGCTATCCGCCAGAACTGTTGGATTTTGTTGTTCACGACGCCGTGGTAGCCTGGATGGGGCTAATCCCCACAAGGAAACCTTTTTAATCAGCGTATTTATGGGAACTGTGAACTTTTAATATAGTAATGTGGATTTTTATCGTTTTTTGGTCTGGTCTTAATTATATAAAAATATTGGATATTTATCTAAACTGGTGTGGTGTCCTTTTGTAGTGTGTCCACAGTATTACCGTTGGTTATGTGCAAATGCTTTACTCACTGCCTCTAAGATAAGCCTGGCTGCTTGTGCTAAGCTACCAAGGCGGTGAGCAGGGGTTATTTTAGAAGTGTAACTCCTTTATCCTGACTAGAGTGGTGGTTTCTGCCTGGCTTTGACCCACGCCCTAGCCTAGCAAAAATCCAATTTCTAACAATGGGTATATCTACTCATGAATAGATTGACTCTTACATCTAGGTGTAAGTCACCACTTTTTTGCTATTCACTATTTCACAGTGGAGATTTACTCCAGGTTGAAAACTTAGACTCCCTCAAACAAGTGGATGGAACTTCCTATAATAGAATTTATGAGTATAAAGTTACTAATAGTTGGTGGTGAAACAGTTACTTAGTTTTGTCCATCCGGATTAGACCTCCAGGTGCCCAGCAGTACCCGTACAAGTCCGGGATCACTATCCCCTGTAGACAAATGGTCATGACCCAGGAAGCTGGTGCACTTCCAAGTCTGTAGAAATGTTTTCCCCTTAAGAGGAGGTGTGGACTGCCATATCCCCCAACAGTCAGCTGTAGGTGTCCACAAGGCACACAAAACCCCTCCGGCCTTGTCACGATGTTCTCCACAACAAAGTACTTTGTGGCATGGGTCCAGAGAGAGGGAGCCAGCGACGTCAGACAGAGGCTAGGATGTCAGACACTGTCATCCTCCTGGTCTGGCTCAGGTTCCCCCAACACCCCATGGACACCACACTCTCCTGAGTGCAAGAAAGCCCATGTCCCCTTGGTTGCAAGGACCAGTCCCACGGACTATGCAAGCTTCCTCCACACTCATTGAACTCCTCATGGCCCAGCACCTCAGGTGGATGCTGATCTTTACAGGTACACTCCTCTGCGCAGTGTGATGATGGTGTACGTCAGGATGTTCCTTGTACCAACCGATGATCACTTCCACCTGTTTTTGCCACACCCCGTGCTTTCCTTACCATCTCATGGAATGTTGAGATATGTGTGTCCCAGGGATCTTGTGGACAGGAGGTCAGCCAACCGGCCCTTGTAGAGTACTTAGGGACCAGGCCACGACAGTTGGCACTTATCTGTTGGCCAGAAAGGTCCTGGCAAAATTCACCAAGTGATAGTCCCCTTTTTGGAGCATGGCAAGCTCCAGGTCACAACAAGTCTGCGGATAGTCCAGTTGCAGTCCCTCTTGTCCGAATGATTCCTCGTGTTGATATCCCAGTATCAAAACAGCATGGTATGGGTCTGAATACAAAAGTGTCTCTACGTTCGGAGGTCAGAGCCACAGTAGTTATACCCATATTGACCTTTGAAGATTCGATCAGTTCTAAAGGCCACCTTTGAAATGCACATGCCCTCTCTAAATCTTTTCCTGTCTGCCATACTACCCCAGGCGGTTTGATCACTATCTTTAGTGGGACCAATACCAAGCCCCCTTAGAATGGAGGTGCCAATTCCACCCCCACATAACCAATCCAGAGAGGCCCATCAGAGTCAGAGGTCCATTGTTTCCCTTGAGCCCCTAGTTTATGGCCTTCTTTAAGTTTCAAAAGGTAAGTTTATTAAAAGTATTTCAAAGGAAAAAAGACAAGGGGGCATATTATCAAGGGGGTTTATCTCCGATTTTTTGGCTTTAAAAGCCAAGAAAGCGGAGATAAAATTATCTCCCTATTACCTAGCTGTCGCTAACACCAGTTAGCGACAGCTAGTAGGAGATAGCGACCATCTTGGGCCCCACTTTGCATGTCAGTGAAATTTATCACTGATGACATGCAAAGTGGGCGTGCCAAGATGTTAGCGACTGGAAACAGTCGCTAACATCGCTATCTCCTATTAATATCTCCAAAAGCTAACACCTGCCCCTGAGGAGTTCTTAGCCATGTTATCCAATGGTAGGTGGAGAACATGGCTAAGAGCATTAGCTCGGTAATGCATGAATATCGCTGACTTTTCAGCGATATTCATGCATTTCAGCCGATTGTTATCGCTTAGGAGATAAACCTTGATAATAGCAAGGTTCCTAAGTGATAAAAATTGCCGTAGCTCGGCGATAAAAATATTGCCGCTAAGCCAACATAGCGATCATTATCGCTAGTTGTTGGTAATATGCCCCAAGATATTCAAATAACAAAGAATCATGCATGAGCATTACCGAATATATTATTCATGGTACATAGGCAAATAATCGCATTAGAGGAGGAAAGCCATGACAAAAATCTAAAAAGGGTATAGGGAAAAAGAAAAACAAATATGGAACATAAACATTATGCAAATAGAACAAAATTACAATATATCAAGTAAAAGTTAGAGAAATAGCTAAAATAAATAAACTAAGCAACTTCCTGAACATATGGTACTGGAGGAAAGGATCGTTTAGCGTTAACATCCACGTTTATGGCCTTCTATCAGGAATTCAAAGATGTAGCTGTGCCTCTAGCACCAAGATGTGAATTTGAGACAGGCTGACAGGCACACAGATTCCCGAGCATCGACGTGCCCACTTTCTCAAAGTGACATTTCCACCACCGTCATGTCGAATCCACTCACACTAACGGAGAGTATTTGCCATCACAAACACATTGATACCAAACACTACATTCCTACTATTCTGCTTGCAGGAAATACTGTTCAATAGCCTTTCCCTACATTCACCAATGCTAATCCAATGTGAGAAGCAGGCCCAGGCATACCGAACATACCCCCCAGTGCCATTCATGACCCTTGTATGCCACGCTTATGTGCATATGCCCTATCTCTTCTCAACACCTCACCCTGTCCCCATGGAGACCTCCGATATATCTAGATACATGCAGAACCTTGGTAAGTAACTTTGTAAATGCCAAGCCAAGTAATAGTAACCTGTGCTCACAGGCACCACCAGTGCAAACCTGTGGCACAATTGAGGCTTTACCTCCGTGGATGCACAACCAGTGCTGTAGGCCCACAGAGGAGCAGTCAAGATACATGACCTGGGAATATGTCTTATCCCTTGACAAAGGACTTACAGCTAACTAGAATCAGCCAATCATGTATACAGCAATCATCAGAAGGTATATGATGAGAACAGTGATTTGGCACTGAATGGCAGAGTCACACTTTTGAACTCCTAAAGCTAGTATCCAGATCAGTGGAAAACTGGGAAGAAGAAAAGCAAAAAGCTGATGGAAAGCACTGTAGAAAGGACAATTTCCAACACTCCCTATCAAAGTTAATACTGTAGAGCCAGCCAAGCTCTCCAGACAATTGCAGTAGCAACTGTCTATAAAATGATGAGAAGGAAGGAATTACAGCAGTAGCTATGATCAGCATAAACTGAAAAATCTCCTCACAAAAATTAAGGAAATAAAGAAATCACCATATGGCAGGTTGGGCAAGCACAGCAAAGAGCTAAGCAGGATAGGAATGCTTGGAAGAGTCCAGGGCTCTCTAACAAGGAACACATACTATATAGAAAGCAGTTATACATGTTGCAAAACAGGTGACTTTCATCATCGTCGTCCAATGGTGAGAGGTCTTCCAATGGTATGTCTTCTTTGTCCTTGATTCGCACAGTAAACATCCATGCCAGCATGAAGTCAGTTAGAAATGGCTACAATGTATTACAAAAAGTTACATGTAGGAAGGTGCTTATGAGAACATTTTGTAAGCCTACTCTGTTATCTGTCTAGTGTCTTATTGTATAAAAATAAGTTGTTCTATGTAATGAAACATTCAAATTCTGGTACGTCCTGGTTAGATCACAAAATGTAAGCTACAGCAAGCATTTTCTTTCTATTAATATTTGTGTTCATTATGCACATGTGGCTAAGAATTAATCTAAGTACAGTAAAGTCATATGGTGTGAGGAAAGAAGGAATAAATTTTTCCTGAACACAGCACATTTCACAAAAGTCAAGCCCTATAGTTCGATTATATTGTTAAATCACTATTTTATAAAAGACATTTTTCTTAAAGAGATGGAGCAGAATAAATTAATAGTGGGGCCTAACAAGTGGAGAACAATAGAACTGAAAGCTATCTGCAAAGAATAACCAGCATTTTCCAATTGGCACGTTAAATGAATGCACATTTCCTAATGATTAAACTTATTATGCATTTTCAGGTTTAATATTTAGTGGGTGTCTATATTATTATGTGGTGAAATTTGCGTAACAGTTATCAGCTTCCCCACTGCCCAAAATGTCCACAACCAGGCAGCAGACATTAGCAACACTTTAACCAAAAATAATCATCAGGTGATTTGAGTGAATGAATATGGTTTCCAGCCCTCTGAGTATTGGGTACAATGTCCTCTCTCTCCTCTTCATCTGCATTTCAACTACTTTCTACTTGTTGTTGTGAGTGAAGCTGGAAGAGCACTGAGTTGCTGTAATAAATTCATCGTCAAACAGTTGAGCCTCTCTCTACTGAAGGGAGAGAACAAGCCACTTTTTCACTGATTGTAGAGCAAGCAACACCTCAGCTAGGTCTTGTCTAATAAGCTGCTAGGGTTTCCCATATACATAAGTCTTAAGTGTGACTACACGTTTTCTTCTTTTGCAAGTATACAAGTATATTTTGAGAGCAGAAGAGGTGGCTCTCATGATGATGTTTCCAAATGTTTCCTCGCCTACTTTGGTATTTGTTCATTGTCTTTGTAAATAGTGCCGTTCAACAAACACAGGCTTGTTCTTAAGAAAGTAAACCAATAGTAGCAATAGGAAATGTCTATTTTGCAAAAGAATAAGTGGCATGGCACAAACTTTGCTAAGAACTCAGTCGAATCCTTCGAAGGTCATGGTGCTGAATATCAAGTTGACATAGTCTTCCATGTCATGGCTCATTAATCAACCCCCAAACACACCCTGCTTTTTTATCTGACTCTTACAGTTTCTTTTGAATCCATGCTTTCACCCATTGCAATTGTGTTCAATCTTTTTCTTTTTCCATCTTTCCCCCTCTTATGTTTTTCTACAAGATCATCCGAAGGGACCGCATCAACCAGACCGGAGGAGGCATCGCCATCGTCCACAGGAACACCATCCTCATCACGACCAACACCGACGACACCTTGACTACTGCCGAACACCTTCACTTCCAGGTCCACATCAACCCCAAGATCACCCTCAGAGGCACCCTCATCTATAGATCCCCGGGACAACGCACACAATTCAGCGAAGACATCGCCGACTTCATCAGCCCGCACGTCCTCCTCTCCGCTGACTACATCCTCCTCGGGGACCTCAACTTCCACCTGGAGAACAACAACGACCGCAACACCACCACCCTGCTGGACAACCTCGCTAACCTCGGACTCAAGCAGCTGGTGACCACCCCCACCAACTACGCCGGACACACACTCGACCCCGTCTTCTCATCCAGTAAGGACATCACCTTCAGCCACGCCACCCGACTCCACTGGACGGACCACAGCTGCGTCCACTTCAGCTTCAGAAGGACCACGATCCACTACCACCAACAACAGGCTGCACGCAGAAGCTGGAACAACATCACAGTCGACCAGCTCGCGACTTCCCTGAGCAAGAACCCACCCAGCAGCGCAACGAACCCCAGCCAAGCGGCCACCAACCTCACGAAGTGGTTCAGCGACTGCGCTGACGACCTCGCCCCCCTGAGGACCCCACCTAGCAGACCCGGCAGCAAGAAAGCCCCATGGTTCACCGAAGAACTCAAGAGCTTCAAAAAGAACTGCCGAGCCCTCGAGAAAATCTGGCGCAGACACCCAACACCGGACAACATGACTGCCCTCAAGCTCGCCACCCGAAAACACCACCAACTCATCCACGCAACCAAGAAAACTGCATTCAAAGAACGACTGGACAACAACGCACACAACAGCAAGGAACTCTTCAACATCGTTAAAGAGCTCTCCAACCCCAACGCCGGAAACAACGACATCACCCCTTCACAAGACCTCTGCAACTCCCTCGCCTCCTACTTCCACAACAAGATCGCGGACATACACAACAGCTTCAGCACCCAACCGACGCATGCCGCAACCGAACCACCGCCCCCCACCACCACCCTCCGCGCCTGGACCCAGATCAGCACCGAAGACACAATCCGCACGATGAACTCCATCCACTCCGGATCTCCTACCGACCCCTGCCCTCACTACGTCTTCAACAAGGCCGATGCTGCCATCGCACCCCACCCCACCTGCGGGACATCATCAACACCTCCTTCGACACCGCTACCTTCCCGGAGAGCTGGAAGCACGCCGAACTCAGCGCTCTACTAAAGAAGCCATCAGCCGACCCCACCGACCTCAAGAACTACCGCCCCATCTCGCTGCTCCCGTTTCCTGCAAAAGTCATTGAGAAGACCGTCAACAAGCAGCTGGCCGCCTTCCTCGAGACAAACGGATCCCTCGACCTCTCACAGTCCGGCTTCCGAGCCAACCACAGCACCGAGACCGCCCTGATCGCAGCCACCGATGACATCCGAGCACTTCTTGACAACGGAGAAACTGCAGCCCTCATCCTCCTAGACCTCTCCGCGGCCTTCGACACGGTCTGCCACTGTACACTAGTGCAGCGACTCAGCAATGTCGGAATCCAGGAGAAGGCACTGGAGTGGATCACCTCCTTCCTCGCCGGAAGGACACAGAGAGTTCGCCTCCCCCCGTTCAGATCGGAAGCCACCGAAATCATCTGCGGCGTTCCTCAAGGCTCTTCGCTCAGTCCAACCCTCTTCAACGTCTACATGAGCCCCCTCGCAGACATCGCACGCCAGCACAACCTCAACATCATCTCCTACGCTGACGACACCCAGCTGATCCTCTCCCTCACCAACGACCACGCCACCGCCAGAGCCAACCTTCACGAAGGGATGAAAGAGGTAGCCGAATGGATGAAGAACAGTCACCTGAAACTGAACTCAGACAAGACAGAAGTCCTCATCCTGGGATCCTCACCCTCCGCCTGGGACAACTCCTGGTGGCCCCCCGCCCTAGGCAGCGCACCTATACCAACAGACCACGCACGCAACCTGGGCTTCATCCTGGACTCCTCCCTCTCCATGACCAGACAAGTCAACGCCGTCTCCTCGTCGTGCTTCAACATCCTGCGCATGCTACGTAAGATCTTCCGGTGGATCCACACCGAGACCAGGAAGACGGTCACCCAGGCCCTCGTCACCAGCCGTCTGGACTACGGCAACTCCCTCTACGCAGGAACCACCGCCAAACTCCAGAAGAGACTCCAGCCGATCCAGAACGCCTCAGCACGACTCGTCCTGGACATCCCCTGTCGCAGCCACATCTCCGAACACCTGAGAGACCTGCACTGGCTCCCGGTCAACAAGAGAATCACCTTCCGTCTCCTCACCCACGCTCACAAAGCCCTACACAACCAAGGACCAGGATACCTCAACAGCTGCCTCAACTTCTACGCTCCCAAACGCCAGCTCCGATCGACCGGCCACGCCCTCGCTGCCGTCCCCCGCATCCGAAGAGCCGCCACAGGGGGGCGGTCCTTCTCCTACCTCGCCGCCAAGACATGGAACTCCCTCCCGGCCCACCTCCGCCTGACCCAGGACTACCTCGCCTTCAGGAAGCAGCTCAAGACCTGGCTGTTCGAGCAGTAGTGGACCCTCCTCCCCAAGCGCCTTGAGACCCTCTGGGTGAGTAGTGCGCTATATAAATGCCTTGATTGATCTCTGTAGTTCAAGTTCAAAAGACCTTTATTCGAATTCCATAAAATTCATAAAAGTACCGCAGATAAAAACAACAATTCATTCAAATGTGCATACATACAAAAAGGAAAAAGTATTATAATATAAAAATATTTCATAGTTTAGGGTTCCATACAATTACAATACAGTGCAGTACGGCTCCAGTAGGACTAGTTTCTATTTTCAGGGATTTTCCATCGTTTTGCGCACTCGTGTAGCCAATCTTAAAAAAGTGCTGGTGCGAAAAATTAGTTCATCAGTATCCAGGGAAACCAACATGCTATACGATTCTTTAAGTGAGAGTGGTCTATGTTTCTTAAAATAAGGAGTTAAAAACCATTTGATAAATCTAAGATAAAATTTACAGAAAAATAGGAAGTGCAAATCATCCTGTGGACTAACACCATCACAGGGGCACGGATTAAAATCAGCACTATGACGAAACCCCAAAGGGAAAGACAACAAAAATGTTACTGTACCCACTCTTAAACTAAACAAAAGTGATCTCTCCCAACTGGTCATAGGAAGGGAGAGATAGGTCGGGAGGGGTTGTCTACACAGTTCATTCCCTAGGTATTTCACAACACTTGATTTCTGCAATTCTCTTCCTATCCGTTCAATATTATAAAGTGCATACAGTGCGTTTTTAACCTTGACTTTATCCTTGATTTCAATTGACATAGGATCAGTAAACAAGATGCCTCTATCCACTGCAGTAAGTGATTTAGAAACTTCTGAGAGCCATGGAATCGCCATTCCATAATCACAGTTTAGACAGTCCTTTATAATATTTTGTGTGAGAACGGCAGCATCATTCCTCCAGACTCTAATCCAAAAAAGTGCTGGTCTGGCTCTAATAAAATCACTTATATATGGAAGATTTAGTTCACTATGGCAGATAAAATCAGAGGATGAGATCGGGGCGCCCAACATTTTCCTACAGAAGCGACTTTCCTCCCGTTGAATACAATGGCTGCTTCCCGACCCCCATACCTCCGCTCCATACGAGGCAACAGGTGAGCACTGCAATTTAAAAATCTTTAAAATAGCCTTAGTGGCACCAATTTTCTTTGGGCGAGGAAGACTCAAAACAGAGTTGTTGGCTTTCGAGAACTTGCTTGTGGCGTGGGCCAAATGCCCACTCCACGAGCCGTTCACAGCGAAAACCAACCCTAGATAGGGAAATGTAGGAACAGATTCTAGTTTGTCTGTACCTATCTGTATAGTGTTGAGTTTCCTTTTGCCGGGACAGCAGGACATAATAAAAGATTTTTTAAAATTGACCCTCAAATCCAGACCCTCCATGAAATTGGCAAAACTATATACAAGCAGACTGAGAGCATTAGGTGTGCAGGCCATAAGCACCGCATCGTCTGCGTATAAAAGCACTGGTAAAGGTTTCCATAAGATTTTTTCAGGCAATTAGATAAACCATTAATGTAGATGATGAACAACAGGGGTGCTAAAATGCACCTATGTCTCACCCCCCTGCCTATGTCAATGGCTCCTGAGACTTCTCCACCCATCCCAATTCGTACCCGTGCTTTCAGGTCGGTATGGAGATAGGCAAGGAATCTCACAAGGGTATCATCTAGGCCATTATGTGATAGGATTGACCAGAGTTTGGATCTATTCACTAGATCAAAAGCAGATGAAAGATCCATAAAAGCGAGGTAGGTAGGGGATGATCGGGCAATGCTGTACTTATCAATTATTAGTTTCAGATTCAGACATTGCTCCACTGTTCCTACCCCACTCCGGAATCCCATCTGGCAAGGGTCCAGGAAGTCTGTGACTTCTGCCCATTCAAGTACTCTATTGTAGATTATACGTCCCATAATTTTTAAGGTGTTGTCCAAAAGGGAGATTGTAATGTAATGTAATGTAATGTAAAGGACATTTCTACCGCGTGACTTTCACTCCAAGGAGTATCTTGGCGCTCACACAACTCAGATGGAGGAGTTGGAAGGGAAAAAGGGGTGTCCTAAGTTCTACACAAACATTACACTAAGGTCCTACAAGTGGAGTCAGGCAAAGAGAAAATCCAAGTTTTTAATGCCTTCCTGAAGGGGGCTTCTTGAGAGAATGACCGCAAGAAAAGAGGAAGTTTGTTCCAGGCTTTAGTACCCAGTACGAAAAGGGATTTGCCACCCTTTGTGGCCAGCTTGAAATGAGGGGGAGTAAGTAGGTACTGGCTTGCAGATCTCAGACAACGCGTTGGGTGATATCTTTTAAACTCGTTGCATAAATAGGTTGGGCCTCGTTGGTGAAATGCCCTAAAAGTGATTAGAAGAAGTTTAAACAAGATTCTTTTACCTATTGGCAGCCAATGGAGGGTGTTTAGTGCTGCTGAGGCTGATGACTTATGGGGCAGACGCAGTACAAGGCGGGCTGCCGCATTTTGGACCATTTGTAATTTGTGGAGAACAGTTTTGTTAGCTCCAACGTATAGTCCATTACAATAGTCCAGCCTAGAACTTATTAAGGCCACTGCGACTGTTTTCCTCGCAGATAGTGGGAGTAGATCAAAAAACTTCCTTAGTGCTTTTATGATCTGAAAGCACATGCCTGCTACTGCTAAAGCCTGGGGTTTAAAAGATAATTGGTTGTCAAATTTGATGCCCAGATTGCGGGCGGATGCAATTGTATTGGGGGGCACTTCAGCTTCCGCTGGCCAGCACACTGTTGGGGAAAAAAGATTGTGATTCCCTATGGGTAGGATTTCGGTTTTTACGGCGTTGCACTTTAAATGGTTGTTCGTCATCCATTTAAAAGTTGATGCGAGAAAGTCCTTAAGATCATCCTCGGCACCTGGCCGCTTCCTATCCAACACCAGTAGTCAAGTCAAAGATCACTTTATTCGATTAGATAAAAATCATAAAAGTATGCTATACAAATACATAAAAACATCATACAAAGCTTAAAAATACTGTACATTTTAAATTTCATTAACAATACATATAGAATGACCTAGCACACAGGAATTGCATAGTTATCTGGGAATAGATCATAATCCTTTTTTTTAAAAAATATATGTGAATTGGAGCAGAGCTTAAAAATTAATTCATACTACAAGGTATAGGACAAACATTTACATTAACTCCATCTAGACTCGTATGAGATCTCTTCCGTCTAGCACGAATAGATGCAATCAAAAAATTGGCTACACAGAACATCACCCGATGATTTTCCATTAATTGTAAAAACAACAATGCTGGTTTCAGCTGTAAAAACCCCATTTCCCTCAAAAGAGGCTTGATATACTTTACCCTGCCTTCCGAGAAGAAGGGACAAAAAAAGATAAAATGTGTCAAATCCTGATCGGAAAAATTATCGCATTCACATGGCGCATTTTCCATTGGCGTGCACCAATTTTCATAATTACCCAACAGAAAGTGTGCCTGGTTGAATCTAAATTTGGTTAGCAACCAACGATGATAAGGACGTGTGACAACAGTCAGATATGGTTGCATTGACATTGAATTAATCAACAAAAAATGTTATCTTACTGTCGGTTTAGAGAGTTCAATCGACTCTCGATCCATTTCTCGGGACCTAATGAAATTCTGTTTTACCCAGTTAATGTCATCTTTATTCAAGTTTTCCGGATTTGAGTATAATTCCGGGCGACCCAGGAGTGCAGTAGATGTTTTGATGTATGCCAACCATTTGATATCAGCCACTCTATCCCGCCCCAAACAATCCTTAATAATTTTGTGATTTAGTGTAAGTTTGGGGTTAAGCCAGGCTCTGATCCATAGTAAAAGTGGTGCCATGTTTAGCATGTCCGCAATATAGCCCATACCCAGCTCTGCATGGACCGCAAAAGATGAAGTGGATTGGGGAAGGCCTAGGAGAGATCCAACACCAGTATAAGTTGGGTGTCGTCAGCGTATGAAATGGAACTGATCTTGAATGACGCAATCAGTTTCATCAGGGGTACCATATATAGGTTAAAAAGAACAGGGCTCAAGCTAGAGCCCTGAGGAACCCCTGAGCTGACGTTTTTGGCCTCAGACTGATATGGGCCTAGCACTGTTATTTGGCGTCTGTTGGTAAGGAAGTTCCTACACCATGCCAAAACCTGTGGCAAAACCCCTGCGGCAGCCAACCGGTCCACTAAGATGTTTTGTGAAACCGTATCGAAGGCTGCCGACAGGTCAAGTAGGATAAGGACAGCCTTCTTTCCTTGGTCCATTGCTGCCCTTAATGTTTCTGCGGTGAAGAGTAAGGCTGATTCGGTAGAATGTTCTGACCGGAATCCTGACTGATTAGGATGGAGAACGTTATTCTTCCCCAAAAAGTTAGTCAGTTGACTATTGACAAACTTTTCAGTCAGTTTGAATAGAATGGGTAACAAGGAAATTGGGCGCAGGTTGGAGAGGGTAGTAGGATCGGCAAGGGCCTTTTTTGGAGAGGCTTAACAGCTGCAAGTTTCCAATCATTAGGGATACTTGCCGTAGTTAGAGAGGAATTAATAATCCTGTTAATCATTGGATTAACCATCTCTATTAAAAGATGCAACACCGGAGGGGGACAGGGATCGAAAGGAGATCCCGATTTGCTGGCTAAAATCGCTTTAGCAGTTTCCTCCAAGGATACTGGGGCGAAATCATCAAAGCAGGGGGAAGATATCGTCTCCACTAACTCTTCAACATCCATCGTCGCAGTTGCTCCTGATGGAAAGGTCTTTGTGATAGCCAGGATCTTATTATCAAAGTAATCAGATATCGCGTTACAGAGATCCTGCGATGGAGGAATCTCTTGCGATAGAGCTGAAGGATTCATGAAATCCTTGACAATCTTAAAAATTGCTTTTTGTTCCTGGCCTGCCGTAGATATGGCCTGTAGATAGTGTGTTTTTTTTGCGGATTTTATTCCTGCATGATACTTCCGTCTCGCTGCTATATAGATGTTACGTGCAACAGTGTTGTAATTTCGACGCCACCTCCATTCCAGTGTTTTAACTTCACCTAGTTCAAGCTTTAAGGTTGTTGAAAACCAAGGGGCGTTCTTTTTAGTCTTCCTGGGTTTAAGATTCTCATTTCTGGATGATTTTAGCAGAGTTCCCGCTCCAGCAATCCAGTCACAAAAGGTCTGATTGTCTGTCGAGGTAAGATCGACTAGGACTAGCGTACTGTCTTTAAGTTTCTCAATAACGTCAGGTCTGCTGGCTAATGACTTACAATCCGGGATAGTTTTAGTTTTAGGTTTGTTATTACACTTTGAAGGGTTTATAGTGGGTTTCAAAATCCCATCTATGTTAAAAGGGATTAAAAAATGGTCTGTCCATACCTGAGGGCAAGGAGATTTAGCTATCAGGTTAGGGTAATTGGAACAGATGCAATCTAATAGATGCCCTGCCTGGTGGGTGGGTTCCTGGTTCACAAAAGTAAGGCCTAACACTTCGATTGTATCCATAAAGCAGCTAACCCCACGATCTTACCAGCTCTGACGCCAACCTCGCTAACTCCGAACACCTCCACTTCCAGATCCACATCGACCCCAAGACCACACTCAGAGGCACCCTCCTCTACAGACCACCAGGACCCCGCGCAAAATTCAGTGAATACATCACAGACTTCATCACCCCACACGCGCTCCCCTCCAAAGACTACATCCTTCTGGGAGACCTCAACTTTCACCTCGAAAAGATCAACGACCGCAACACCGCCACCCTCTTAGACAACCTCGCCAACCTCGGACTTAAACAACTGGTCACTTCCCCCACCCACATCGCAGGTCGCACACTCGACCCCATCTTCACCTCCAGCAATCATGTCTCCTTCAGCCACACTACGGACCTCCTCTGGACTGACCACAGCTGCGTTCACTTCACCTACAACAAGCCAAAACCCAACAACCACCTCCAACCAACTCTGCAAAGAAACTGGAACAAAATCACCACGGTCCAGATCTCCGCCTCGCTCCTTCTAAACGACCCAGCCCACTCTTCTAACGCAAACGAAGCCGCCGCCAACCTCACCCTATGGTTATCCAACACCGCCGACACCTTAGCACCACTGAAAAAACGTCAAAGCAAACCTGGCAGCAAAAAAGCCTCATGGTTCAACGATGATCTTAAGAAGTCCAAGAAAGTCTGCCGCTCCCTTGAAAAGGCCTGGAAAAAAGACCCAACCACTAGCACCAAGGACGCCTTCAAAAACGCCACCCGCACTCACCACCAACTAATCCGAAAGGCCAAGAAAACAGCATTCAAGGATCGACTTGACAACAACGCCCACAACAGCAAGGAACTTTTCAACATCGTCAAGGAATTCTCCAATCCCTCGGCCAACTCCAACAACATCACCCCCTCTCAAGCCCTCTGCGACTCCCTAGCCTCATTCCTCCACAACAAGATTGCAGACATCCACAACAGCTTCGACAACCAACCCGGAAACCAACCCACCCTACCATTTGCTGAACATTCTCTCCCCGTGAACACCCTTAACGACTGGAACCAATCTCCACTGAGGACACAATCCGCCTGATGAATTCCATCCACTCAGGATCCCCCACAGACCCATGTCCTCACCACATCTTCAACAAAGCAGACTCCGTCATAGCACCGCACCTCCGAGACGTCATCAACTGCTCCTTCAACTCCGCCACCTTCCCGGAAGACTGGAAACACGCTGAACTCACCGCCCTTCTGAAAAAACCCACAGCGGACCCCACCGAACTCAAAAATTACCGCCCCATCTCGCTCCTTCCATTCCCTGCCAAAGTCATCGAGAAAGCTGTCAACAGCCAGCTCGCCGCCTTCCTCGAAGCCAACAAATCCCTCGACTCCTCACAATCCGGCTTCCGAGCAAAACACAGCACTGAGACCGCCCTCATCGCAGCAACAGATGACATTCGAACTCTACTGGACAATGGAGACACAGTCGCCCTCATCCTCCTCGACCTCTCTGCAGCATTCGACACAGTCTGCCACAGCACCCTTCTACAGCGCCTCAGAAACATCGGAATACAAGGAAAAGCACTTGAATGGATCACCTCCTTCCTCACCGGAAGAACACAGAGAGTCCGCCTTCCACCATTCAAGTCCGAGGCCACTGAAGTCATCTGTGGCGTACCACAAGCATCCTCACTCAGTCCCACCCTCTTCAACGTATACATGAGCCCCCTCGCGGCCATCGCACGCCAACACAACCTCAACATCATCTCCTACGCGGATGACACCCAACTGATCCTATCACTCACCAAAGACCCCAACACCGCCAAAACTAACCTACACGAAGGAATGAAAGAAGTTGCCGAATGGATGAAACAAAGCCATCTGAAACTGAACTCAGACAAAACAGAAGTCCTCATCTTAGGTACATCCCCCTCTGCATGGGACGACTCCTGGTGGCCGGAAGCCCTCGGAAAAGCTCCCATCCCGACAGACCACGCACGGAACCTAGGCGTCATCCTGGATTCTTCACTCTCAATGAACAGACAAGTCAGCGCCGTATCCTCTTCCTGCTTCAACATTCTTCGCATGCTCAGAAAAACATTTCGCTGGATCCCCACCGAAACAAGGAAAACAGTCACCCATGCTCTGGTCACGAGCCGACTGGACTACGGAAACACCCTCTACGCAGGCACTACCGCTAAACTCCAGAAGAAACTCCAACGAATCCAAAACGCCTCAGCCAGGATCATATTAGACATCCCACGCAACAAACACATCTCTGGTCACCTTAAAGACCTCCATTGGCTACCCGTCGAGAAGAGGATCACTTTCCGACTGCTAACCCACGCACACAAATCACTCTACGACATCGGACCAGAATGCCTCAACTCACGATTGTCCTTCTACACCCCCTCCCGCCAACTACGCTCTTCCAGCCAAGCCCTCGCAACGGTACCTCGCATCAACAAGACCACCATGGGAGGCAGATCCTTCTCATACCTGGCTGCTAAAACATGGAACTCACTCCCCGCTTACCTTCGCCTTACCCAGAACCACCTAGCATTCAGAAAGCAACTTAAAACGTGGATATTTGACAAATAATCCTCCTCCCCTTTCTAAGCGCCTTGAGACCCTCTGGGTATGTAGTGCGCTATATAAATTCTCTGACTTGACTTGACTTGACTTGACATCATTTGGGGACTCAAGGTGCAGGTTAAGGTCACCCAGTACATTGGGCGATAATTAGCTGGGTCTGACCTATCTCCCTTTTTATAGATTGGGACGATAATACTGGTTGCCCATGTGGCCGGCATAGCTGCTGTTGGAAGGCTATTGAAAACATTAAGAAGTATTGGTGTCCATAAATCAGCATTATATTTAATAATGTCTATGGGAAGACCATCAGGACCGGGCGCCTTATTTCCCAGACTCTCTTTTATGGCTATTTTAACTTCGTGGGCTTCGATCTGTAGGCCACACGATTGTCCTAGGTTTGAAATAGGATGCTCCTCTAATGGGGCTGCATAAATTTTGGAGAAATGAGTCTCCCATACAACACTTGTTATATTGCAACTAATTTGGGTAAGCTTCTTGCCCATTTCTCTCGTTTTTCTGACGGCGGCCCAAAAAGGGCCGCTGCCACCCAAATTTGCGCTAATCACCAATGATTCCCACTGTTCAGAGAGCAAATTACCTTCCTTTCAGATATTTTAACTTTATAGGGTTTCCTGGCTGCTTGAACGGTCACTTTGCACCTAGGTTTGGCAGAAAGTGCCTTTCTTAGCTCCCTGTTCTCCAAGGAACAGGCTGAGTCGAACCACCTTGGCTCTTTGCCTTCCTTGGGTAATGGGACTGACAGGAGAGCTTTTATGGTAGAACACAGTACTTCAAAGTCAGCAATTAAATTATCATGGTTACCACTTGAAGACAGGCAAGACTCAATCAAGTGCGGGTGTGACATTTGTACACTATCTAAAATTGCCCCGCAGTCAACTCCCCTCCATTTTAGTCGTAGACCGTCAATTGATGGTGTGATGTCCTTTGCACCATTTAAATTCATAAAAATGGGGCTCGGTGCAAGATTCAAAATTTCAATTAATGGATTGTGATTACTGAAAGATGTCACCACCACAGAAGTTTTTGCTATACAATCTGTTAGCAGGGGTGACATGAATATATAATCAATAGTGGAGCTACTGTCCCTACTTATGAACGTGGGGGCGTGAGGGGAACTAGGACTGTACCCTACTCTCATAGCGTCAGCAAGGTCGAATTCAGTTAGTATGTTAAATAATTCAGTACCCCTGCGTTCTGCTTGATCTTGGTAAGTCCCATTCTCAAACCCATGTCTCTTTGTTAATTTAGCATTGAAATCACCCCCAATTAGAATTCCTGACTTTGTGTCTAATGATAGAAAACATTCCAGTTTGCTTAAAACCTTTGACAATGCCAGAAAATTCTTATTCGGTACATGATAAAAATCATTATTATAAAAATTGATTAAATAAATCCTGGTCTTTGACTTTAACTTATATTCAAGGATTTGAATATTAGGATTATCGCTGGGCAGGTCTCTAATTGAACCACCTGCCAAGATCTTAATCCCAATGAACAGGCCACCCACTGCTCGGCCAAAACTGGGTTTAGGTGATGTTATACTAAAGCAGTGATAGCCCTCTATATATAGGTTCCCAACAGCCCATGTTTCTTGAAACATAAGAATGTCCACGTCGTCAATTATCTCAGCCCATGCAGGGTCCAATAGCTTAGATTCCAGTCCTGCCACATTCCAACTGAGAATTGATAGGCCATGGGTAATACAACACTTGCTGGGTTTGCACCCAATACTCCCTATTTTATCCTTGGTGGTATTAATGGCAACAGACAAGGTACTATTAATATTCGTGTTGTTCGCAGGGCTATTCTGATCCTGACATTCTTCAATTAGTACTGAATATCCCTCTTGTCTATTGTTTGTAACTTGGCTACTGATATTACTTTTAGCCATTTTGTCCAGTCAGTCCTGCTCATCTAGGTTGGAGAAGTATTCGAACCGATTATGAGTAGGGATATTAAATAGTGGCCTAGCTTCATTTATCGGTGTGAACTGGTTGGAAGCATAAGCTGGGTAAGACCTTTCTCTATAATCATACTGGGGCATAGTTGGGAATTGCGGGTAATGCAGGGGGTGAGAAGGAGGTGCTGGCATTGGGACCTGGTGTCGCCAAGTGTGGCCATTCAGGTAATTAAAATCTTGGTTTTGGGAAAAGAGCGGTGATTTAATCCTTATTCCAAAATTCAAATCCTGATGTGGAATGGTGAAGTTATTTACCATGGTTTGTTTGGGGGATATCATGGGGCATATTATCAAGCCTGTGCGCTACAATTATCGCCGCTTTATCGGCCGAAAACGGCCGATAAAGCGGCGATAATGGGCTTGATAATATGCTCTGTGGAATTCCAATCGAAGCCCATGTTAGATATCTTCACATCTAACATGTGCTTCGATTGGAATTCCATAGAGCATATTATTATCAAGTGTCTGTAAAAATAGCCTAGTGGAAGAAGAGTAGTATTAAATTCCCATGGTGAGGGTAATGGGGCGCTAGCCAGTGTTTTCTCCGCCCATTGGGGATTTTTAAAATTTATTGTTACGCAGTCTCCCTCAAACTTTTTCCTCAGTGGGCCTATCCAGCCTACTCTCTGAGTGTGGATGATCTCCCTTGCCCCTTCTATAGGAAAATTACAATTTGCAATTAACCAGTGTAAGGTTTTGTTTTTAAGGGATATAGGGGTTTCTTCTTGGTCCTTCCTTAATTTCGAAACATTAACTAGGACCAACACGTATGCCCCACACTCAGGTGGTAGGTTGATACGTGAGGGAACCTGCCTTATAATTTTATGGCGGGGTTGGACCATGGGGGAACTGTTTGAAGGGTTATGAGGTTGGCTCGTGGAGATCCCCTTCGGTTGTTTAGTATTTTGATCCTTCCTTAAATCTAAGGCTACATTAGTAGTGCTGAGGTTGACTGCTAGCTGGCCGGCAGTAGTCCCTTTAGCTGGGACCTGCGGGGGTTTAGGTACTGTATTTATAGTTGGCGCTTGGGGATTATTTGCTTTAATGCCTGCCGATTTAGTAGAACTAGATTTGGTTGCTGCGCCATTAGGAGCGCCTTCTCTGGATACATTCTTAATGGGGATGCTTAGGACAATTAAAAGCTGAGTAGCTCGCCCAATCTTTCCAGCATGCGATCATTTGCAATGTTGGCATTAAGTTTGCCATCCTTATCTAGTATCCCCCCTTATTATTATTATTATTATTGCATTTATTGAGCGCACAGCTACCCGGAGGTTTCCCGGCGCTTGCCTTGGGAACCCGTCCTGGCTTTTCCCTGTGAGATAGCCCCTACAGGGCATCCCCAAGGTGAAAGCCAGGCATCCCGCCGCAGGGGGGCCGTTGTGGAGATTAAGCAAGCTTAATGCCCAGAGTTGCAGAGTGAGAACCCATGATTAGAGCAGGCACCGAAGCGAGAATTATCGAGTCCGTGGACATTTGAGCTCAAGACCCTGCCGCCTCGGGAATTGAACCCTGGTCCCAGGTCTGACCTCAGCTTCCGGGTCTGCCTGCTCTACACCGTGAGCCACACTTCTCCTTGATGCTCCTCTCTATCTTCCTCCTCGATAGTCTCCTTTGTCCTACTCATACTTAGGTGGGAGTTGGAATTGGCACCTTTCCTAGTCTTTCTTTTGGGCAGACCGTGTTTTCTGACCTTAGGAATGCAGGACTTTGATGCGTGTTGTATTTGTTTTTGGATAGCACCCTCCCGTCTACCTCTTAGTTGCCTCGTGCTATCTACTGATGTTACTTCTGGGGTAGGATTAATATGCAGATCAGGAGTTTTCTCCAAATCCATGCTTATATCTGTCTCAGAGTCTATCAATGGGATTGAGGCAGATAGATTTACCTCGTTTGGGATAGTGTGGATATCAGCACGTACGTCAATTAAGGATCTAATATTACTGGGCACAGCCTGGGTAGGTGTGGTGGCAGATGCAATAAGACCAAGGGATGAACGTTTAACTTGGGCTAGATCTTGTGAAACCCTACGTTCCAGAAGTAAAATACCCTGGTCTATAGCATCGTTGGCCCTAGTTATAAAGTTGTCTATAGGGCCAGTCACTAAGCCTCCCCCGGCTGCTGTTCTACTGCGGCTGCCCCTTGGAGACATATTGAAATTAGATGTTAATATGCTAATCCAATCACAGTGTAAAATCGGATAACAGTTCTATTCAAACAGGTCAATGAGCAAATGATGGCAAAGATATAATGGGCCACGCACCGTGCAGAGAAAAGCAATTCAATTAGGTATGTGTCAGCGTATTGGCACTCCTAACGCGCATATGGAAAAGTAATATCAGTATGCCACAGTTCGTCTGCAAAGTCAAACAGTCAGAGGTCAATAAAGTACCTTAGTTAAAGATGTTAGGGGGGTGCACCCGCCCCGACCTCCTCCGGCCTCTGAGGGCCACAGAGGGCCCGCCCTTTGCCCAGGCTTAGCCCGGCGTCCCGCCCGCGTACCGCGAGGCGGATGCTCGGGGGTCTTTATGCGCCTCCTGGCGCTCCTATGACGTTGTTTTTCGTGCGCCGCCGCAGAGGCTGCAGGGATTCGCAGTCCCGGGGCGGCAGCGCCGATGTCGATGGTGTGGCAAGGTTTGTTTGCGCTCCGGCGCACTTTCCCCACTCAATGTGACTCTCGGCAGTGGGCTCGGAAGGCAGAGTGTCCCCCAGCAGGCCAGGTAATTTCCCCTTGCTTGCCGGTGTTCGGGTGTCTTTATGCGCCTCCTGGCGCTCCTATGATGTTGTTCTTCGTGCGCCGCCGCAGAGGCTGCCGGGATTCGCAGTCCCGGGGCGGCAGCGCCAATGTCGATGGTGTGGCAAGGTTTGTTTGCGCTCCGGTGCTCTTTCCCCACTCAATGTGACTCTCGGCGGTGGGCTCGGAAGGCAGAGTGTCCCCCAGCAGGCCAGGTAACTTCCCTTTTCTCTGCATAGATAGATAGATAGATAGATAGATAGATAGATAGATAGATAGATAGATAGATAGATAGATAGATAGATAGATAGATAGATAGATAGATAGATAGATAGATAGATAGATAGATAGATAGATAGATAGACAGACAGACATATCTCTCTCTATATCAGAGGTATTCAAACTTTTTGATGCCGAGACCCCCTTGTAAAACCTTTTTAGGCTTAAGGACCCCCTTGCAACAAAAGTTTCTAGAAACTGGTACTCCTCATCATCAACAACTATCGACAACCATAAATGCGCCTGTTAGACCTCATCACATTCATCCAGCATTCATCCACCCACACTTTCACACATCCATCCATCCATCCTTCATTCATCCACCCTTTCATCCTTCCATCCATCCATCCATCCTTCATCCATCCACCCTTTCATCCTTCCATCCATACATACATCCACCCTTCATCCAGCCACCCTTTCATCCTTACATCCATCGTTTACCCATCCACCCTTCCATCCATCCATCCATCCATCATTCATCCATCCACCTTTTCACACATCCATCAATCATTCATCCATACACCCTTTTATCCATCCATACATCCATCCTTCATCCATCCACCCTTTCCTCCTTCCATCCATACATCCATCCTTCATCCATCCACCCTTTCATCCATACATCCATCCACCCTTTCACCCTTCCATCCAAACATCCATCCTTCATCCATCCACCCTTTCATCCTTCCATCCATACATACATCCACCCTTCATCCAGTCACCCTTTCATCCTTACATCCATTGTTTACCCATCCACCCTTCCATCCATCCATCCATCATTCATCCATCCACCTTTTCACACATCCATCCATCATTCATCCATACAACCTTTTATCCATCCAAACATCGATCCGCCCTTTCATCCATTCATCCACCCACCTTTTCTGTGCCTGTCTCATGGGGGGGATGGGAGGGGGGTCAGTATCTCTCTGCGTCTTCTTCCTCTCTCATGGGAGGGCATCTCTGTGCCTCCTGCTGGGGGCGGACAGGCTGTAACAACATCTCACCTGAAGAACAGACTCTAAGGCACATTTCTCCTGCCAGGCGCCAGGTATGAGGGTTCGTGCTTTAAGCTTTACAGGCTGGACCCACAGCTCCAGGCGCGCAACGTCCATTGAACTCAAAGGGCTCCCCCAGCCACCCTCCCCTGCCCCCATCCCTTCCTCTCCTCGTGTATATAAGCCGGGCAACACCTTCAGGGACACACACAAAGCCGCTCCCCAGTACTTCACACGTCTTTAAAAGACCTTTTACTGGTTAATGAGGCTTTGTTGTTTTTCACCCCTCGGTGTGAATTAGGCCTCCGCCGTGAGCACCCTCAATCAGCCCGACGCCATCTAAGGCAAACTGACACTCTGCGACCCCCTTCCCAGGACTCCACGACCCCCCTGGGGGTCGCGCCCCACAGATTGAAGACCCCTGCTCTATATATATATACGTAAAATTGGATTTATATCTCTCTCTCTCTATATATATATATATATATATATATTTATATATATCTTCATCTATATATACTTCTATATGGAGATCTATATATATATATTGATATATATATATCTATAATATAGATATCTACATATAAATATAGATATATATATATCTATATAGATATCTATAGATATCTATACATATAGAGAGATATATATGTGTGTGTGTGTGTGTGTCTGTGCGCGTGTGTGTGTGTGTGTGTGTGGGTGTGTGTGTGTGTGTGTGCGCGCATATATATATATATATATAGAGAGAGAGGCCATTGAATCACGAGGAGTACTCTCCTGGAGGATTTCATTTTGAGGAAACATATTTTCATACACCTACTGAATTTGAATTTAGAGAACGAGAGGATATGAATAGAATTTTTCCATTCCATAAACTTTGATGCTTTTGCCCTGAAGTAGTAAGTGGATACCTCTACAAGATGAAAAATGTGTTGGCTAAAGTTGTTTTCTGATGGCTGGAGTTGCTCTCTGATGGAAATTGCTGTAACCAAGCTGAATTTGGAATAAACGAGATTGAAAACCGGAAAATAACTCTGCTGAAATACTTTGTGGACTTAGATTTTTTTGGGGACAATTGCTCGGGATATATATAGATATACATACATGTACAGGTCCAACACCGGTTTCTCGACAAAAAAAACAGCTACTGACATCACAGGGATTAGTTCTTAGTGATGTCACTGACCATGTCAGAAGTTATGTAATATGTGACATCATCAGCAGTGCATTGTGCGGGCGCGAGTTATAGTTATCTCAACTAACTATAGCGGCCGAATTTCTCAGGTTTTATACGAGTGAAAAGTCCAACTAACTATTACGTCCCTGAATCCTGTGGTTTTTACAGTGAATTTCTAAGGTTTTTTAAATGCTAATTTCTAACTATAACATCCCTGAAACCTATGGTTTTTTCACTGAATTTCTGTGCTTTTTTAAATGCTAATTTCTAACTATCACGTCCTGAAACCTATGATTTGTTCAGTGAATTTCAAAGGTTTTATAAAAGCTAATTTCTGAGTATAATGTGCAAAGAATACTTTTTCTTAGTTTTTAAATTTTTATGAAAATATTGCAATGTTTTCTCTTTTCTAAAATATAAACATACATTTTTTACTTTTTTTTAAAGTGGTTTTGCGTACCCATCGTGTACTAGTCTCTGTGGGTGCGCAAATCCAAGAATGTTTCCACCATATTGGTTCAGTCGTGTACGATGCATTTTTGGTATGCGAACTCGGCCCTGCGTAAAGTCACAAACTTATTTCTGGGGGTCACGTCAGGTGTGCGAATCCACTGCAAATTTTTATGTTTTAAAAGTATATGTATATAACTTCAATATGGATATTATAGCAAGAGAATATTTAATTGAATTATAAATATAATATATTTGTAATTGTAATAAAGATATGTTATTGATAAATACATTCTTCGGGAATCGCGTCAGGTGCCTGCTTGTTGAGTGTCAGGTGTGCGATTCCCATGTAACTTCAATAGAAACAATTTCATTGGTTAACAACCTTTTGATTCTAGAACCTGAAGGACCCCGCATATTTTTGTCATCCCTTCAAGAGTATCTCAGCAGACACACCTGTTGTCTTCTACTACTCTTGTTTGCCTTTATTTGGTGTTTTTTTCCACTGATCTAAAAATGGCAGCTGGTAATGCACCTCAGCAGCATGGGTACTGCCTGAGTGATTGAAAAAGTGCATGCGTAATGCCTGGGTGATTGCATGAGTGCAGGGGTAATGTCTGGGTGATTGGAGGAGTGCATGGGTAATGCCCGGGTGATTGCATGAGTGCAGGAGTAATGTCTGGGTGATTGGAGGAGTGCATGGATACTGCCTGAATGATTGAAGAAGTGCATAGGTAATGTCTGAGTGATTGCATAAGTGCATCAGTAGTGCCTGGGTGATTGTAGGAGTGCATGGGCAGTGCCTGAGTGACTGAAGGAATGCATGGGTAATGCCTGGGTGGTTGCATGAGTGGAGGGGTAATGGCTGGGTGAGTGCAGTAGTGCATTAGTACTGCCTGAGTGATTGAAGGAGCACATGGGTAATGCCTGGGTGATTGGAGGAGTGCATGGGTACTGCCTGAGTGATTGAAAAAGTGCATGGGTAGTGCCTGGGTGATTGCATGAGTGCAGGTATAATTGCTAGGTAATTGGAAGAGTGCATGGGTACTGCCTGATTGATTGAAGGAGTGCATAGGTAATGCCTGGGTGATTCCATGAGTGCAAGAGTAATGTCTTGGTGATTGGAGGAGTGCATGGGTACTGCCTGGGTGATTCAAGGAGTGCATGGGTATTGCCTGGGTCATTGCATGAGTGATTCCATGAGTGCAGGAGTAATGTCTGGGTGATTAGAGGAGTGCATGGGTACTGCCTAGGTGATGGAAGAAGTGCATGGGTAATGCCTGGGTGATTGAAGGAGCGCATGGGTAATTCCTGGGTAATTGGAGGAGTGCATGGATATTGTCTGAGGGATTAAAAAAGTGCATGGGTAGTGCCTGGGTGATTGCATAAGTGCAGGTATAATGGGTAGGTCATTGGAGGAGTGCATGGGTACCGCCTGACTGATTGAAGGAGTGCATAGGTAATGCCTGGGTGATTCCATGGGTGCAAGAGTAATGTTTGGGTGATTGGAGGAGTGCATTGTTACTGCTTGAGTGATTCAAGGAGTGCATTGGTAATGTCTGGGTGATTGCATGAGTGGAGGGGCAATGTCTTGGTGATTGGAGCAGTGCATGGGTACTGTCTAAGTGATTGAAGGAGTGCATGGGTAATGCCTGGGTGATTGCTTATGTGCATGGAAAGTGACTGGGTAATTGCAAGAGTGCATGGATACTGCCTAAGTGATTGAAGGAGTGCATGGGTAATGCCTGGGTGATTCCATGACTGCAGGAGTAATGTCTGGGTGATTAGATGAGTGCACGGGTACTGCCTAAGTGATGAAAGGAGTGCATGGGTAATGCCTGGGTGACTCCGTCAGTGCATGGGTAGTGCCTGGGTTATTGTAAGAGTGCATGGGTACTGCCTGGGTGATTGCATGAGTGCATGGGTAGTGCCTGGGTGATTCCATGTGTGCAGGAGTAATGTCTGGGTGATTAGAGGAGTGTAAGGGTACTGTCTAAGTGGTGGAAGGAGTGCATGGGTAATGCCTGGGTGATTGCATGAGTGGAGGGATAATGGCTTGGTGATTGCAGTAGTGCATGGGTACTGCCTGAGTGATTGAAGGAGCGCATGAGTAAAGCCTGGGTAATTGGAGGAGTGTATGGGTACTGCCTGAGTGATTGAAGGAGTCCATGGGAAGTGCCTGGGTGATTGCATGAGTGCAGGTATAATGGCTAGGTCATTGGAGGAGAGAGATTCCATGACTGCAGGAGTAATGTTTGTGTGATTAGAGGAGTGCATGGGTACTGCCTAAGTGATGGGAGGAGTGCATGGGTAGTGCCTGGGTGATTGTGGGAGTGCATGGGTAGCACTTGGGTGACTGAAGCAGTGCATGGGTAATGCCTGGGTGATTACATGAGTGGAGGGGTAATGGCTGAGTGAGTGCAGTAGTGCATGGGTACTGCCTGAGTGATTGAAGGAGCGCATGGGTAGTGCCTGGGTGATTGGAGGAGTGTATGGGTACTGCCTGAGTGATTGAAAAAGTGCATGGGAAGTGCCTGGGTGATTGCATGAGTGCAGGTATAATGGCTAGGTCATTGGAGGAGTGCATGGGTACTGCCTGACTGATTGAAGGAGTGCATAGGTAATGCCTGGGTGATTCCATGAGTGCAAGAGTAATGTATGGGTGATTGGAGGAGTGTATGGGTACTGCCTGAGTGACTCAAGGAGTGCATGGGTAATGCCTGGGTGATTGCATGAGTGGAGGAGTAATGTCTGGGTGATTGGAGCAGTGCATCGGTACTGACTGAGTGATTGCAGGAGTGCATGGGTAATGCCTGGGTGATTGCTTAATTGCATGCATAGTGAATGGGTAAATGCAAGAGTGCATGGATGCTGCCTAAGTGATTGAAGGAGTGCATTGGTAATGCCTGGGTGAATCCATGAGTGCAGGAAAAATGTCGGGGTGATTGGAGGAGTGCAGGGGTACTGCCTGAGTGATTCAAGGAGTGCATGGGTAAGGCCTGGGTGATTGCATGAGTGATCCCATGAGTGCAGGAGTAATGTCTGTGTGAATAAAGGAGTGCATGGGTACTGCCTAAGTGATGGAAGGGGTGCATGGGTAATGCCTGGGTGATTGCATGAGTGCAGGTATAATGGCTAGGTCATTGGAACAGTTCAAGTTCAAGTTCTATAATTTGTATAGCGCACTACTCACCCAGAGGGTCTCAAGGCGCTTGAGGGAGGGAGATGCTTTACTTATCGAATATCCAAGTTTTTAGTTGCTTTCTGAAGGAGAGGTGGTTCTGTGTATGGCGGAGGTGGGTGGGGAGGGAATTCCAGGTTTTGGCCGCTAAGTAGGAGAAGGATCTACCCCCCATGGTGGATCTGTGGATGCGCGGAATTGCGGCGAGGGCTTGATTAGATGATCGTAGTTGGTGGGAAGGGGTGTAGAAGGAAAGTCGCGTGTTGAGGCATTCGGGTCCTAGGTCGTAGAGGGGTTTGTGTGCGTGGGTAAGGAGACGGAAAGTTATTCTCTTGTTGACAGGGAGCCAATGGAGGTCTTTCAGGTGGTCGGAGATGTGAGCTTGTCGAGGAATGTCCAAAATGAGTCTGGCTGAGGCGTTTTGGATGCGTTGGAGTTTTTTTCTGTAGTTTGGTTGTGGTTCCGGCGTAGAGTGTGTTTCCGTAATCCAGTCGGCTTGTGACCAGTGCGTGGGTGACCGTTTTTCTTGTTTCGGTGGGAATCCAACGGAATATTTTTTTGAGCATGCGTAGGATGTTGAAGCATGATGATGAGATGGTGTTGACTTGTCTGGTCATCGAGAGGGAGGAGTCCAGGTTGAAGCCCAGGTTACGTGCGTGGTCCGTGGGTCTGGGTGCGGTTCCCAGGGCCGATGGCCACCATGAGTCGTCCCAGGCAGAAGGGGATGATCCTAAGATGAGGACTTCCATTTTGTCCGAGTTTAGTTTTAGGCGGCTGTTCTTCATTCACTCGGCTACTTCTTTCATTCCTTCGTGTAAATTGGTTTTGGCGGTGTTTGGGTCTTTGGTAAGGGAGAGGATCAGCTGGGTGTCATTTGCGTAGGAGATGATGTTGAGGTTGTGTTGGCGCGCGATGGATGCGAGGGGGCTCATGTAAACGTTGAAGAGGGTGAGACTGAGTGATGATCCTTGTGGTACGCCGCAGATGACTTTGGTGGCCTCTGATTTAAAAGGGGGAGGCGGACTCTCTGGGTTCTTCCGGCGAGAAACGAGATGATCCAGTTCAACGCTTTTCCTTGTATTCCGATGTTGCTGAGGCATTGTATGAGGGAGCTATGACAGACTGTGTCGAAGGCTGCGGAGAGGTCGAGTAGGATGAGGGCAACTGTTTCTCCGTTGTCCAGTAATGTTTGGATGTCGTCGGTTGCTGCGATGAGGGCGGTTTTGGTGCTGTGTTTGGCTCGGAAGCTGGACTGTGAAGGGTCGAGGGATTTATTGGATTCAAGGAAGGCTGCGAGCTGACTGTTGACGGCTTTCTCGATGACTTTGGTGGGGAATGGGAGGAGCGAGATGGGGCGGTAGTTCTTAAGTTCGGTGGGGTCTGCTGTGGGTTTCTTCAGAAGGGCGCTGAGTTCGGCATGTTTCCAGTTTTCCGGGAAGGTAGCGGAGTTGAAGGACCAGTTGATGACATCTCGGAGGTGGGGAGCGATGATGGAGTCTGCTTTGTTGAAAATGTAGTGGGGACATGGGTTGGTTGGCGATCCTGAGTGGATGGAGTTCATCAGGCAGATGGGGTCTTCTGTGGTGATTAGGTTCCAGTCGCAAAGATTGTTGGAGAGCGGTTTAGGTTCAGGGGAGGGTAGAGTGGGTTGGTCTCCGGACTGGTTTTCAAAGCTGTTATGTATTTCGGCGATTTTGTTGTGGAAGAATAAGGATAGAGAGTCGCAGAGGTCTTGGGAGGGAGTGATGTCGTTGGTGCCGGTGGTGGGGTTAGTAAATTCTTTGACGATGTTGAATAGTTCCTTGCTGTTTTGGGTATTGTTGTCAAGTCGATCCTTGAATGCTGATTTCTTGGTGGATCGGATCAGTTGGTGGTGTTTGCGGGTGGCGTTCTTGAAGTTGGCTAAGTTGTCAGTGGTTGGGTTTTTTCTCCAGATTTTCTCGAGAGTCCGGCAGAGCTTCTTGGATTTCTTAAGGTCATCGTTGAACCAGGGGGATTTTTTGCTACCTTGCTTGATTAAATGGTTTTTCAAGGGTGCTAGTTTGTCTGCGCTGTGGGTGATCCATTGTGTGAGGTTGGTGGCTGCTTGGTTTGGGTCCGATGATTTGGGAGGGGGGTTTTGGTGAAGCGATGTGAAGAGCTGGTCGGTGGTGATTTTGTTCCAGTTTCTTCGAGGAATAGGTTGTGGGGGGTTGTGGGTCGTGGTCTTATTGTAGTTGAAGTGAACGCAGCTGTGGTCCATCCAATGGAGAGCTGTGGTGTGATTGAAGGAGATGTGCTTGCCGGAGGTGAAGATTGGGTCGAGCGTGTGTCCGGCAAGGTGGGTGGGGGTGTCAACAAGTTGTTTGAGTCCGAGATTGGCCAGGTTGTCTAGGAGGGTGGTGGTGTTGCTGTCATTTTTCTTTTCCAGGTGGAAGTTGAGGTCTCCCAGTAGAATGTAGTTTTCGGAGGGGAGGGCATGTGGGCTGATGAAGTCAGTGATGTCTTCGCTGAATTGTGTGCGGGGTCCTGGTGGTCTGTAGATGAGTGTGCCTCTGAGTGTGGTTTTGGGGTCGGTGTGGGTCTGGAAGTGAAGGTGTTCGGTGGAAGCGAGGTTATCGTCGGAACTGGTCGTGATGCGGATGGTGTTCTTATGGACGATGGCGATGCCTCCTCCTGTTTGGTTGGTGCGATCTTTACAGATGATCTTGTAGGCGTCCGGGATGGCTATGGCGATGTCGGGTGCTGATGAGGCGTTCATCTATGTTTCTGTAAGGAAGGCGACGTCCGGCGATGTGGTGCCGAGTAGGTTCCAGAGTTCAATGGAGGGTCTGTGGACAGAGCGGGTGTTGAGCAGGATGCACTTTAGGTGGTTAGTGTCAGAGTTATGTTTGGAGTTTGTGGATTTGGTGTGGGTTCTGATGCAGCAGAACTTGCAGGATTGGCAGGTGAAGGGTCCATGGGTGTGTCCTGGTGCGGCTCGGTAGCAGGTTGAGAGTCGGCCGGGGTTAAGGGCTGAGAGGGTTGCGGCGCCGTATGTTATGCGGGTGGGATGGGTTTTGCGGGGGCCAGGGTGTTTGGCGCTGGGCGTGGTCCAGGCGCGGATGGGCATAGACGGGCTTACCTTTGGCACACCTTCGGCGCGCATGGGGCTCGACCGCTGCGCGTGAACGCTGCGGGCATAAGCATCTGTCATATGTGGGTAGTGGAGGGGGAGGGGCAAGGGAGGAGCAGCTGGGAGGCGGGTGCGGGCGGAGATCCAGGAAGGGAGGCACAACAACAACAAAATGGCAGCGAGCCAAAGCGGAACAGGACTGGGGCAAAAACAGAAACAACGCAATGCAATGGTACAATCAGACACAGATGAAAACAGCAGGCAGCACAGCACAATTGTAAAAGCGCACTTTGGCAATTACTGCTCTACTATCAACTTTGAACATCTTGTTGGGATATACACCCCACCTTCCCGCAAACCTCTTCTCCGATGCCCAACCTTGACATGACGTACACGTCCTCCTCTCCCTGCAGAGTGGTCTCTCAACTGTATGTTACCACGCAAGTGGCCTCCTCCACATCTGCTTATCGAGCCTGCATGGCCTGGAGCGAGGACCTAGACATCAATCTCTCACAAGAGGACTGGCTATACTGCTGTAGGTAGACTAAACTCTTACCTTCCAACTACCGACTGCGCCTCATACATTTTAAATATTTACACCGGCAAATCGCTCCCCTGCCCAGCTCTTTAGAATGGGCCTTATCCCCAGTGACAGATGCCTCCGGTGTTCCGCTCAAGCGGCAGACTTCTCCCACCTTGCTTGGCTGTGCCCTTTGGTTTCTACATACTGGAGCGAGGTGTGCACTATTATCACTGAGATTACCTCTTCGCCCATCTTGCCGGATCCCTTGACATGCTTGGTGATACACTGCCCTGATGCCTCTCGCCGCCTCATGGCTATGCTGCTGGTCCTCGCACGTCGTAGAGTTGCTCTGCATTGGGGTCGGAGACCCGCTCCGAAGGCGAGTGCCTAACTTAAAGATGCAGCACGACGTTAGATGCTCCTCTCAGAATGCTGGGAATTGACGCCTGTTACAGGCCGGCCCCATGACATCTGGGGCCCCCTTGTTTCCTATCTCGTCTCCCGCAGCGCCTCTTCCTCTGCGACCTCTCCTGCGCTCCCCGCTGGCACTCCGCCCGCTGCTGCTGCCGGTATTGGTCCATAGGTCTCCTCCTTCCTCCCCTTGCCTGCTGCCACTCCCCACACTCTTCATGCCTCGATGTAGCCTTGTCCAATATTCCCTGCTGCTCACTGACACTTCACATCCTGTCATTTGATCCTGCATTCCATTAACAGACCGTTGTTATCTTACTGTCTCTACGCTGTTAATGACTGATGTGATGTTTCTACATTTCTCCTGTCATTTGCTGCAGTACTACTTGATTTCCTTGTAACCTGAGGTACACTATTTTCAATAAAGGTCTTTGAAAAATCAAAAAAAAGAAATGACATATTGCCCAAATCTTTCTATAAATAATGTTTACAACATTTCTAATTTGCAAGGAGAACATTTCATATCTTGATTAGCTGTTTTTACTAATTTGTTAAAAGACACTGTTTTGCAATCTGGTATCGTCAAATTTATGAATCGTTCAGTGTCTATTTCAGTGGTAGAAGAAAATGAACACTCTTCACATTTATGATCCCATCTGTAACTTAGTCCAAACAAATGTTCAATTTCTATTCCGTGATACTATCTTTAGAAGTGATATGTTGTTAAAGAAAAGTGGTCTTTTCTATTTGTAATATATTTCTGAACTCCAATACTGCAATCATAAATATATGAAATTATTGTGCATCTTGTTATACATTAAGTGTAAATTGCGAAGAACCAGTATATAATTCCAAAAGATGCCATATGCCAGAAGCAGTATGATTTTAGTTCTATCATTTACCAACTTTTATAAAATATAATGTAATAAAGAACAGAATCTTTTTTCTTGATTTTTCATAATTTCATGTTGAAGATCTTCTAGATAAAACACAACATTCACAATTACATTAGCATAGCAGTTGAAACCTGAACTATTTTCTAACAGGTATCCTGCAATATCATCAACAGTGTCCATTTTCATTTTCTTTGCAGCATCATCATTCTCTTGAATTGTTTTTTTTTTAACCTCGCTAGAATGTTTGTCATATTTTCATTTTGTTCACACTACTAATTTTTCATATACAGGATATTCACCTAAGTTAGTAGCATACAGTTCTTAACTGATTATACTCTCTTACACAATTTGCATCAGCACTAACCTTTTCCTCAATAAAATCAATCAAAAATATACCAGATAATGGTCCCACTCGAGACAATGCAACGTATGCCATGCCCTCTTTAAACACTGTACTTCCAATATTCACCAAAGCACTGTCTACACTTAAACCTTGAGATTTTTGAATGATTACAATATAAGCTAAAGACAGAGGAAACTATTTTCTATGAACATACAAGTATTTTACAAGCAAACAATGAACAGCACAATGTGCAATATGCTTTACTTCTTCAATCTTATCAAATGTAATCTTCAAAAATTCAATTCCACCTCTGTTCTGAAAATTTTGCAAATCAACAACTTTTCCCCTTTGCTCCATTTACTAAACCTTCTTCTACATTCAAATTACGCCGTAAAATGACCCGACAATTTACACATACATATAAAGTCTTTTCTAAACCTGCAGTATTAAACAATGAGTTTTCCAAGGAATCCAATTTTGACTGTAGTTTCTCTGAGAAAAGAATAGTAACTCCTTTGTGTTCCATTTTATCAATAGCTTTCATTTTCAATATTGGTTGTTTTTCCAATTTCAAAAGTTCTTGATGGAACGTAGAACACTCTTGCAGTGTAGCCATTAGGCAAACTATAGACTTCTTTTCTCCATTTTTTTTGTACATTATTTCAGGTGCCATGTTTTCATTTGCAAACAAGTTTGTTAAAAGCCGACTTTGTAAAGCTTCTTTACCATCTTTAGTTAAAACACCAATTCTAATATCTTGAAGAATGTTTCCATAATGTTCCTCACTTGCTTGTCGCATATTCTTAATAAGTTCTTTATATCCAAAATTAGACCAAATGTTGACATTTCCTAGTGTTTTCATGGACAAGTGTTTTAAAAACAGGTTGCCCTTTTACAGGAGTAAGTTGTAGTAGATCACTGAATAAATTGTTTTCCTCCAAATAGAACATCATAATCTGTTTTTAAAATCTATTGCATTCTTAAATGTACAAAGGCAAGCATTAAGTTTGACACCATGATCACCTCATCAATAAGTAGAAGTCTCATTTTCTTGAGTACTCTTGAAACTTCATAACAAGCTTCTCTAGATAGCTTGTGATATTCCTAATTATTTTCATGTTCAACTGGTAGCATGAGTAATAGATGTAATGTAATCCCTTTAATGTTATGTGCTGCTAACCCAGTCGGAGCGGTTACAACACAAGATATTTGTGATTCAGTGGTTTTGTGTAGATAACTGTAGATAACTGGTCAAAACTTTGGTGGGCGTGGCTTGCGCCCAGTGGTGATGGCGGCATTTTGGTAGTTCCCCGGAGCAGACGGGAGCAGAGACGGACGAACGCAGCACCTAATCCTCATGTATCGACTCCAAAACAGAGGATGTGGTACATGAGGTAGCCGGGAGCTACATGAGGACTGTTTTGAAGTTCTGATACTCGAGGTGACTCGCAAAATACAAGTTTGAGCTTTGGGGCGGCTCCACTGAACTCCTGACCTCCATTTTGAGGGGACTGCTGAGGGGCCGACTTTCTCGCAGCGCCTTTATTTTCCTAAGTGCTGCCCACCCTTCGAAAATTTCGAATGTATTTCAGGACATTGAAGGTATTTTTTCTTCAGGGTGCACTTTGCTCTTCACTCGCAGTTCTTTCTACACAATTTTGGCGCACCATAGCTCTCCTGAGCCTTCATACGCCATTTTGCTTAATATCTCTCCAAGCCGCTGATGAAGCTTTCATCCTATGCGGTACTTTGTTGAACTCTCTTTAACACAAACTAGATGCAATTTGCGCTGCTGGGACGCTGATTCCTTAAAAACTCCTCGCAAATTCCAATAGATGAATGCATCAACTGTCATGTTGTGAAGTATTTTGAACCCATGCAGACACGCTGACTACTTTCTTCTGGAACTTTTGACCCCCTTATTTTTCCAACCTGCTTGTTGCATCACTAGCCTCAGATGCCTTAATTGTTGCTTATTGTATGCACAAACAATGCCTGTTTTCTACTCACCATTGCTTTCTATGGTATATTTTTAGGCATGTGTATATTTTGCTGCATGTTTATTTGTATATTCATATAACTACACTACTGCAGGATTTTACTTAGTTATACGCTAATTATATACATAACAGCTGGATAAAAGGTCTAAGGATTCTAGGACTATATCTGTTTTCACAGAAGTTTTTGTATAGGCTGAGGAAACATACTCAAAAACTCTGGACTTATTAGAGTTTTGGGATTTGAAAGTTTTTGAATGAGGAGAGTATGTTTTCCAAGTTAAGATGTTGTATATGGTTGAATCCAATAATCATTGGTGCAAGTTTTCACTCCAGAAAGAGAAGGATAAATCCAATTTTTAGAAAAAGTAGAATTTTATTGATGCAAAGGTGAGCATTAACAGCCGACACGTGTTTCGCCCTCTCTGGCGTATTGCGCCAGGGCTTTCTCAAGGTTGTAAAGATAAATAAAGTGTGTTTAAGTAGGTGATAATAACAAGAGATGGTGACCCCAACCGAAAAAAGTGAGATGTAGAAAAAACCTGAAAATTGCAGAGAGAGTGAATGAGAAATGAAGTCAGCCAAAATGAGAATGTTCGTTTTTAGTAGTGGTGTTGATTATGCCAAGGAACTCAAGGGCAAAGTATAACTTTTGATACTTAAGAAGTGAGGTATAAAAAAAACGTGATTTTAACAGATCACACATTGGTCAGGTGAAAATTACATGTATAATCATTTTTCAAGAATTCAAGAGAAATACCAAAAAGGCAAAGGAATAAAGAAATATTAGAGGAAGGGGTGAAAAAAGAGAAAAAAGAGGGGGAAAAAAGAAGAAAAATGTGATGGAAATGAGACACCCAACTCCAAATAGTATATGAAGTGTACAGAAAGTATTTTTCAAAAGAATAAAAATACCTAAATTCACTTTCATCAAATTCTTAGTGTCATTCTGTTAGATTCTTTAGTATGCATCATAATGGATGTGTATCACAATATATTCTTTAAATATTTCATTCTGTAAAAAAGTATATATATCATTTTTCAACTCAGTATTCTAAAAAAGGGAATTTTGTGACATTTCAATTTTAAGAAAATCATAAAGAACAATATTTTGACATTGTTAAATATATCAATTTCAACAGGACTTACACAAGGTTCATTATTTGACAAAAAAACAACATTTCATTTTATAACATACTTTTCATATTGGTTTGGTGATGTGCCAAGTATCTCATTGATTTTCCTCCCCATAATGATGATGATATACATCAGAACTTGTTATTTGTGTGGTCTAGATACAGATTTGCACTCTTTTATTAGAGGAAAATCTTATATGCACTATATTGCATTTTTTTGTGTGTTTTTTCAAAAGTAAAGTATATGTCCTATTTTAATTTGCTTATGGCATGCAAGAATTTAGGATTAGATGAGTTCTTAGGGCATGTATTAGTCTTATGCATGTAATCCATGCGTTTTCTAGGGATGGGTTGGAAATTTTTTTCACATATACGGTGTTACTGCCATGAGGAGGCCTTTGAATAGACAGACATTCATTAAAGCATGGCGAGAGGGAAACGTGGAACAACAAAAAAGGCTGATAAGTTTAAGCATATGAAAAGGCTTCAGCTCTTGATGGGCAGTGAATTCGGATCAAGAACATGAATGCAAAAGAATCATAACAAGCCAAAAAGAGCCAAAAGACTAACAGTGGAAGTCGAAGCTGAATAAAGGGAAAATGGCCCATTTTCATTATTAGCTGCTCTATAAGCGTGTTATTTTTAGGAAAGACGGTCAAGACCATAAAAACGGCTATTCTGCAGGCATTTTATTTTGCCAAAGCGATAAAGACCGTGAGTCGGGGCATCAAGTATAAGCACACTTAATATCAAGGCGCGAATGAAAAACCATACAGAAAAGGCTGCTCTGCAAACATGTTATTTTGATGCACGCGATAAAAGCCATAAGTCGGGGCATCGAATATAAGCGCACTTGATATCAGAGCGCGAGTGAAAGTTAGATTCTAGGGGCACTTAATATCAAAGCGCGAACTAAAGTTTAGTTTCTAGTGGCACTTACTTGGAGTTTAATCTCCCAGAAAAAAACAAAACGTTCCTGCGATGACGCGGAGCGCGGCTTAAAGATCCCGTAGTAAATGCTCCTACGAGGCTGCGTGTTTATGCAGGTTAGATGACCCGGAAGTTTGTCAGTGAAAGATTAAAGCCGGTTATTTCACAGGCTTTCCAAGTTTTAGTGTCTTCACTTCAGGGATAATATATTTATCAGTGAACTATAGCGTATTGCATATAAAGTGTGTTCCTTTTCAGAAAAGAACCCATATAATTTTCATGAAAAACCGATACATATTGCAGAGTAGTCGACATAGAAAGCAGACAGCCGGTAGTTCATTTGCGATGTTACTTGCCTGGTGGCCATTTTTAAAGATTTTCATGTTTCGATTTCGAGTTTTATTTGAAATCCATGGGACTATGTTGGAAAAACGTCAGAGAGCCCAGAGTTATATTTTATATAAAAGAAAAAATAAAGTTGGGAGTTATTAATCTAGTATGATCAAGCAAATGGTTCGATATTTAAGTAGGAGGTTAGCAGGTCCCATTTTTCTTTTGGCATTATGTGGGAAAGACATAAGTCTTATATTTGGATTATTAATATCGCTCTAATTTTATATTTGTATTGGGATTTGTGGAGCAATTTGTTTTATGGGCCAGCCGAAAAAGGTTTTTAGGGGAAATAGTGGATCTTTAGTGAAAAATATTCATATCCAGGGTTAATTATGTCTATGAGCATTCAAACGACTTCAATGGTTTCAAAGGTGACTATTTTAATCGGACATGTATGATCATGGTAATTAACCATTAGTAAGAGTTTGTTAAAGAGACCTAAACGGTAGTGTGTTTGATCAAAGAACACTGAATAGTCTGACGTGAGATGCCAAAAGTAGTAGTCCAATTCTCAAAGAAAGTCTATCGATCTTAAAGCCAGTGGTGCCACTCATGTTCTTGATTCAGTCCTTTTTCCACTGTGTCCATTCTGATGATTAGAGAACTTTCTTCTCTTTGTAGGTGCAGTTCTTGATTGCCACCACGTTTGTGTGATTTCAGTTTTTTTAAGCCTACGAAGGAGAAAACCAATTGATGAGCGTGGTTTTTTAGGAAGTGATCAACGAAGGGTTGTCGTGTGTCTGTTTTATGGATTTTCTGATAATGTTCTTGAATACGTACATTCAAAGGTCTGGTTGAGCTTCCAATATAGTTCTGTCCACACTGGCATGTTATCAGATATACCACGTTAGTGCTCTCGCAGTTTATAAAACCCTCAATTTTGTATTTATGATCATTGATGAGGACTTCTTTCATCCTAGATTTGCCAAGAATCTAACAGAATGACAATAAGAATTTGAAGAAAGTGAATTTAGGTATTTTTATTCTTTTGAAGAATACTTTCTGTACACTTCATATACTATTTGGAGTTGGGTGTCTCATTTCCATCACATTTTTCTTCTTTTTTTCCCCTCTTTTTTCTCTTTTTTCATCCCTTCCTCTAATATTTCTTTATTCCTTTGCCTTTTTAGTATTTCTCTTGAATTCTTGAAAAATGATTATACGCGTCATTTTCACCTGACCAATGTGTGATCTGTTAAAATCACGGGGTTTTTTTTATACCTCACTTCTTAAGTTTCAAAAGTTATACTTTGCCCTTGAGTTCCTTGGCATAATCAACACTAATACTAAAAACGAACATTCTCATTTTGGCTGACTTTCTCATTCACTCTCTCTGCAATTTTCGGGTTTTTTCTACATCTCACTTTTTTCGGTTGGGGTCACCATCTCTTGTTATTATCACCTACTTAAACAGACTATATTTATCTTTACAGCCTTGAGAAAGCCCTGGCGCAATACGCCAGAGAGGGCGAAACACGTGTCGGCTGTTAATGCTCACCTTTGCATCAATAGAATTCTACTTTTTCTAAAAATTGGATTGATATTTCTCTTTCTGTAGTGAAAACTTGCACCAATGATTATTGGATTCAACCATATACAACATCTTAACTTGGAAAACATACTCTCCTCATTCAAAATACGTGAATTATATGCCTTCTTGCATGTTTTTCTATTATGCTGTGAAGCTCATTTTCTAGACTCTCTACCTGGAAGCGGCGCCACTATTGATTTTCCATTGCAGTTTTTAGTTTCTTCATGGGAAAACAACTTAAAGAGACACTTCAATCCAAATCTTCATCCCGCAGATTTTTACTCCATACTAGATCATGCTACCAGTGCTTAGATATGGATGACCCAGCTAATTCTTCGCCAAAAAGTGTGTCATCAGCAGCGACTACCCTGACTTCTAGTGGTACTAAAGCATCAACTAAAAGACTGAAGAAGGATCCTCCCTCTCCTCCTAAACAGGTCTCTTCAGTCACTATGGACTTATTGTTAGAGGAAATTATGGCTTTACGCCCATTTGTTGAAGAAACCACTTCTACACTCCAGGAAACTACCTCTACACTCCAGGAACTTTTTAATAAATGGTCATGTGTAGAACATCTGGTCACCACTCTGGAACAAAATGTTGACTCTTTGAAATCTTCTACTTCTTAAACTTACACAAACAAATAGAACATTTTGAAAACAGAAAAGAGAAGAAATAATCTCCGTATTTATGGCTTGCAATTGCTTTCTTCAAGACCTTTATTCTCAAACTTCTCAAACTTCCGGAAAGTACCAACTTGAATATCCAAAGAGCTCATCGACTAGATTCATCTTCGCACCTAGCATCTGCTTCCTCAACGAGTAAACCAAGATGAGTGATATTGTATTTTCTTGAGTACACAGACCTATTAAATATTCTATCTGCAGTCAGAGCATTGAATAAAATTACTTGATCGGGGAACTCATTATTTTTCACTCAGGATTATGCTAAATCAACAGCAGACCATCTCAAGGAGTTCTTAGCAATGAGACCTCAGTTACGATCGATGGGCGCGACATATGGTCTCTTCCATCCATGTCTATTTAAAGTGACTATTAATAACACGACTACCACTTATGAGGATCCACTAAAACTTAAGAGTTTCCTTTATTCTTTTCAGGCTGATTCAATGGATGCCGCTTCTTCGTCAAACTCCAAGTAGACATTTTTGATTCTGTTCTGCCTCCACTCCTTGCATGAGCCTTACCTTACTTATGGTGTAGTAACAAGTATACCCATGGAGCTTCTCATGGGCTGGTTTTAATATTGTTATAGTTATACGTTTCTCATTACTATACATTTCACTTTTTGCCTCGTTTGTAGATTATTCCTATGTAAACATGGCACTACTTTAACTTCTATTGTTCTTAATACATACTTAACCTCTTTTTTTTTTTTACAGGTTGTTCTTCACGTCTTCCTCCTTTCCCCATGTTTTTCTACATGCCGTTGGTACTGTTATCCTTTCCTGTCTCTCCTCGTGGGTCTGGGACACGTCATTGTTCCGTATGGCCTCCCAAACCCCCACCCGTCGTATGGTCTGGAATTTATGTAAGTTTTTCTTCTCAAGTATCCTTTTTATCTTCTGTACTATCATCTTTCCTTTACATTTCTTTTTTACTCTTTTTCTTCTTCTATGTTATTCAGTTGCACTTCTATTCATATCACAATCTCTCTTTCTCTTGCCGCACTTTCTACACTTTCAAACATTGTATACTCCTTGCATCTTGCTCTTTTTCTTCTTCTTTTTTCAAACGTTTCACTATGTATACAGTTGGTCTATTGACAGAAATGTTTTTATGTTCTCAACACTTTGCTTACTTCGGTATTTATTACATTACTATAGTCTTATTTTATGCCTTTAAAAATTATATCTTGGAATGTCAGAGGTTTACATTCACCTATTAAGCGGCAGAGGGTTTTTACTCATTTAACTGAACGAGGAACAGATATTGCATGTCTACAGGAATCTCATCTATCAGCTGATGAATCTGCAAAGTTAAAGAGAGGTTGGGTAGGTGAGGTCCTTTTTCCACAGGTGATGGCAAACGTAATGGTGTCCTTATTCTTTATAGAAAATCCCTTTTGATTAAGGTACTCTCACACTGTACAGATAAAACAGGTAAATGGGTATTTGTAAAGCTTTTGGCAGATAATGTCTCACTCTCTTTATTGAATATGTAAGGACCTACAGTTGGAGACCCTTCCCTGTCCCAACACGTTATACAACACTGTGATGATAGTTTTATCCTTGCAGGGGACTGTAAGGAAATCTTTGACCCCTTCATTGATCGGAATTCCTCAGCCCCTTTTGTCCCTCAAAGATCTCACAAATCATTCGCACAAATGATTAGACAACACAAATGTATAGACGCCTGGAGATTATGCAATCCCACACTCAGAGAATACTCCTTTTACTCACCAGTACATCACAATCAGTCGTGATTAGATTACTTTTTTCTTTCTCACAATCTTACTCAATCACGAGTGGGTGCAGATATTGGTTCTATCTCAATATCAGACCATGCTCCCGTAATCATTTTTCTTGATGTTTTGCAGCCACCTTCAGCTTCATGCAAATGGTGCTTTATTAACACTTTGCTTTTAGATCCACTATTCACATTGTCTTTTATCTCTTTCTTTAATGAGTATTTTCTTTTTCTTTAAACAGATGACACACCTTTTCATGTGGTTTGGGTCATCATTAAGGCCTCAGCTAGAGATTTCATTATCAACTTTGTCTCGAAAAAACGTAAAAAAGCCCAACAGGCGACTACTGCTCTATTGACCAAAATTAAACAGTTGGAACACTCCTAATATTCTTCCAAATCAAGGGAATCCTTATCTGACCGTATAAAAACTAAATTCCAATTTAATCAGGACACGACCAATAATGCTTCCAACTATCTACTAAAATCTAGCGCAAAGTATTATGGTGGTCAGAATAAAGCAGGAAAACTATTAGCTAATTACTTAAAGGTTAAACAAAATAAACTTAATATAGAATCTATCTTTGATCAGCTGAAATTCAAGGATGAAGACATTTTAAATGAATTCCTCCTTTTTTACAAGTCACTCTATTCCGCTGAAACTCGTTCCTCTGATCAAACTATTTCCCACTTCCTCTCCAAAATCCAGTGTAGTCCAAATGCACGCCCAGATCTCTCACCTTTGGTATCCGACCTGTCACAAAAGGAACTCCTTAACGCCTTAAAAACGCTTAAAAAAGACAAAGCACCGGGCCCGGATGGTTTCACTGTAGAATTTTTCACCCACTTTGCGCACTTACTCATTCCTAAACTGCATGCCCTCACACTCGCTTTTCTACAATCTGGTGAATCTCATGGCTCTTTTTCAGATGCCATTGTTTGTATTATACCTAAAGAAGGCAAGGACCCCCAATTCTGTAAAAACTATCCTCCCTTTTCTCTGGTAAATATTGGCTTTATCATTTTCTCCAAGGCTTTGGCTTAACGTTTAGAATCTCATATGCCCGATTTGTTAGGAACCAAGCAATCCAGATTTGTTAAGGGACAACTCATCACAGACAACACTCGTTTGTTTTTTGATATTCTTTCTAAAGTCTCACACACTAACCATTCTTTGGCAGCCATAGCCTTGGACGCAGAAAAGGCATTCAACAGAGTTGAATGGCCTTACCTCTTCAGCACACTAAAATGGTTTGGCTTTGGCCCAAAAATCACTGCTTTCATATCTCTTTTATATTCTCATCCAAGAGCAGCTATATCAGCAAATAATGCAGTTTCTTCCTATTTTCGTCTGGGCAGAGGTGTCAGACAGGGCTGCCCTCTTTCCCCTTTTCTCTTTAATCTTGCTCTGGAGCCTTTTTTGCTGCGGATTCGTCAAAATGAAAACATTCACAGTTTTACTTTTAAAGATACTACTGTTAAAATGGCGGCTTATTCTGATGACGTCCTTTTATTCCTAAAACAACCTCAGGCTTCCCTTCCCACTTTTTTAGAAGAAGTTGACTCATTTGCATCTGTCTCTGGCTAAAAATTAAACAAGGATAAATGTGAGATCTTACCCCTTACCAAGTATACTTTCAAAGCTGAATTTACTACTTCAGGTTTCACGTGGAATCCTCAGTATATTAAACACTTAGGCTTACATTTTACTTCTACGATATCAGGAACGATATCTCGCTGCTTGGACAATTGTATACAAAGGCTCTCATCTCTAACAGCGAGATGGCATCCCTTATATTTGTCTTGGTGGGGTCGCTTAGGCACCATACGGATGATGCTTTCTCCTATAGTATTATACACAATTTCTAATATTCCAGTATCTATTCCTTCAAAATACTTTAGAAGCTTAATTCAGTCTTATCTTCCTTCTTGTGGAGTAATAAAAAATTGTGTATGTCCATATCAAAATGAATTCGTCCAAAAACAGAAGGTGGAACAAACTTCCCCAATTTTCCTACTTACCATAAATCCTTCTTACTATATCAAGCGTCAAACTGGCTTTCTGAATCTTCTGTTAATCGCCCCCTCTGAACTACACTTGAGCAATCTTTTCTTTCACCTTTTTCATTTCAGGAATATCTATTTTTCACACATAAACCACAGTCTGTATCTTCCCCTATCATTAGATTTACTACTAAAATACTCCCGCCTAATCCCTTACCCTCTTTTCTTAACATTCCATTATGGCATAATAAACATATTGTGATTGATAACAAACCTCTTTTCTGGAAATCCTGGAGACAACGGGGCTTGATTTGGGTGCATCAATTATATGACAACGGTCAACCTTTATCCTTTACACAGGTCCGCACCTCATTCACCTTGCCTTCTAATCTCAGTTCTAAATATTCTCTTTTATTGAAAGCTGTTCAAGATGCTTGTACACATTATATACCCTCTGCACCACCCGCTCCTCATAGTGATAAATTAAGATCCCTTATTATTAACAGTTCAAAGGCATATATACATTTCTTCATACCTCATCTGAGTCAAGAGAAAAAACCAAAGTAGAAACGTTGGGGAAAAAGATTTAGAATCTTCCTGGACTGTTGACCTTTGGGATGATAGATGGCTTAAAATTAGAAAATCCTATAGGGCTGCAAACACCACACAGACACTTTTCTTTATATATAATAGGCACTTACTTTCTCCATTACACTCTCATCTTCCTGATACTTGTTGGTCATGCTCATCACCACGTGCTGACCTATGCCATAGGTGTTTTACTGCAAATAGGTTAAAGATTTTTGTGAAAAGGTGTGGTCTCAAATCAATGCCATCTTTAATTCTGCTCACCCTCTCTCCATACCACATATCTTTTTCGGGAGTTTATCCCCTAATTGGGTAGGTTGTAACTCTAATGTTCAGATCATAGATGTATTATTGGCAGTGGCCTTTCAGCAATTCACCAAAAGTTGGAAAGATTTTACTAAATGATCTTATCAGGCATGGTGGTATGCTGTTTGTTATAATCACAGACTGGATACATCATTTGTATATCCATTACACATGGCAACGAAACATTTACATTATTGGTCAACTGTCACGACGTTCATTGACATGAGCGCCAGACGTTCTCTGTCACATACTCTTCGCCAACAAGAAATACCTAAACCTCCATGATGACTTCCCTTATGTTGTTATTATGTAGTTTATCCTAAATTGTATTTTATAATGTAAAATACTGTGGATCATCTAAGTTTCCTTTCTAAACCGATATTCCATATATTATGCTCTCTTATTGGTATATGTTATAACTGACTGTATTGTACTTAAGTTTCTTCTCTCTATTCATTTTACATTGATACTTTATATGTAACTCTTTTCTGCTTGCTATTATTCTGTCTTTTACATTATTGTATTCCTTCAACTTAATAAAATTATTTTGAACTTAAACTGGTCAAAACTTTAATTAAGAAACCTTTTCCTGTTCCAGCTTCCCACTGATATACATTCGAATAGGTTTAAATGATGTGCATTGGCATTCTTTTTTTCATGCAGTAAACCATGCTGTATCTGTTGTATCACTTGCTCATATATTTCTTTTTGTTAAATATTTAGTCCTTTTTTCAAGTTTCCCAACTCAATAATATCCTGTTGTGCTTGTTTCATTGCCATTTCTACTTCACTCATGGCTGCTGCTGCTTCATTTTCAAGAATTGGTTGTCCTAGTGAATCTTGACTTAGTGGAGCAGAACTTTGACTATCTTGAGAACTGTCTCTAGCTATTTCAGCTGCAATAGTAGTTTCTTGTTCAAGCTCCTAATTCAACATTTGGAAAAATTATAAATTCAATGTTATCTTTACATGCATTAAAGGAATCTTCATAGCAGCCAAAATCTCCAAGTAATTGCATTTTACTATGTCAAGGTTTGAAGAGTTGCAGAAGTGTTAAATAGAAAAATTCCCTTTTATCTGGCGTATCACAACTGAGCTTCCTGTGAGCTTCCTGTGATTAATAAGGTTTCCTTTGGCATGTTTCACCAAACATCCATCCATCTAAACATCCATCACATTCAATTAGTGCATATTTTTCTTCATTTATATTTTTGTAACATTTTGCTTAAAACTATAATGTTGCAGTACTTCATAAAGACATATGTTTTCAAGATGTAGACTCCTTTTGGGATAGTACGTATCCAACATATTTGTTTTAACAACATCTGTACTTTCCGGCTCATCCAAAGCTAAGTACTAAATTTCTTGTAGAGATTTCAAAACTCAATTTCATCTTGCAGCAAGACCTAGACTTACCCAAATGATCTCTCTTGACTTTGAATATAAACTTGCAGAGGTCAACTGATCCGAACATTCGTAGGATCCAATTTCTCGATGGGAAAGCATCTTCAAACTAAAGCTGTACAATATATTACTAAATTTCCATTCCACATTGTCAAAATCACTTGATTGTAGTCATTAATATACTTTGAATCTTCACTTCTTTTTATGTTGTAAGTATTTTTCGGAGATTTTCGAGTTATAGTATGTGTTACTGCTGACATGATTTGATTTGATTTGAAAACAATTTATAATGCGCAGAACAATGACCCGCAGGTATCAAGGCGCCTAACAATACAATCAAAAATTGAAACAGACGTCCTTACATATAGGCTTGTCGGAGGAGTCGAGTTTTTAGGGCAACATGGAATTTCTGTAAAGATGGAAGGGATCTCAAGTCAAGAGGGAGATCATTCCACCATTTGGGGGCTAGCGTGGAGAAAGCCCTGCCACCCCATTTAGCTCTTCGTACGCGGGGGCTGTCAGAAGCAATTTCCCGGAGGAACGCAGGTTCCTACCGGGAATGTAATGGGAGATGATAGACCCAATGCCCATGTCGCTGTTTTTTGCGATGGCTCTGTAGGTCATGCAGAGGACTTTGAACCGGATTCGAAGTTCTACCGGTAGCCAATGCAGCATTTTCCTGGCCGCAGTGGCTGAGGAGCGTCTGGGAATATCCAGGACAAATCTGGCTATGGCATTTTGGACCACCTGTAAGCGCTGTATGTGGCTCTGGTTTAGCCCAGCATACAGCGCATTACAGTAGTCCAAACGAGAGCCAATGAGTGCGACGGCTATTTGCTTTCTAGCCTGCAAGGAAAGATATTTCCTGATCCTTCGCAGGGTGTGAATCAAGCCCCAGCAGGTGGAGACCGTTCTGCTCACCTGACTTCCCATATCAAGGGCTGGATCTATCATCACCCCAAGATTCTTAGCAGATGTTGTGGGGGAGGGACATATTCCTAAGGAGTCAGGCCACCAGTTTGCTGACCAGATGTTTTCTTTCCCGCCGAACACCAGCACCTCAGTCTTCTCCCCATTCAGTTTAAGAGAGTTCTGAATCATCCAGTGACCAACCGCCTCCATACAAGATCTAAACTTGGAGGCGATAAGCACATCTGAACGGGGGAGAGAGACGAGTATTTGGGTGTCGTCTCCATAAGACACTACCTCCATCCCGAAAGATCTTATAAGCCTGGCTAGTGGGGTCACATAGATGTTGAAAAGGGTCGGACTAAGTGCCGACCCTTGGGGGACCCCACACAGCACTGGTCGGGATGGAGATAGGAACTCTCCCAACTTGACTCTTTGTTCCCTCCCATTTAGGAAAGAGGTCAAGAGATCCAGGGCAGTGTTCCCCACCCCCACCTCCCTCAGGCGAGATGTAAGCACTGAGGGGGAGAGGGTATCGAAAGTCGCTGTTGGATCAAGTAGGACCAGGAGGGTGGTCTGGCCCCCATCTACTGTCGTGCGGATCTTATCAAGCACGATGGTGAGGGCTGACTCGGTGCTGTGTTTCCTCCTAAATCCATGCTGGGTGGGGTCCAAGCATCCCGAGCTTTCCACAAAGATAGCGAAGTGCTTATTAAGATGTGCCTCAAGCATCTTCGCTGGAGCAGGAAGCAGCGAGATGGGACGCAAGTTTTTTAGGACCTCCGGGTCAAGGGAGGCCTTTTTTAACAGGGGTTTCACTACCGCCTTCTTCCACTCCGTGGGGAAAATGCCATCTCTGAGAGACTCCCTACACTGCTTGATGATTTTCAGAGGGCAGGTATCCAGGGGAGAGCCAGATTTGGTCTTGTTGAGCAGGATCTCCAGATCTTGTAAGGCCAGCGGAGGAAAGGAGTCCAAGGTGCACAATGGGGAGATGTCTGTGATAGTCCTATTCATCTCAACCCGAGTGATGGACGCACTAACGTGAACTCTTTGTTCCTCGAGAGCCAAGTGGATGTTCTGAATCTTGGTGTGGAAAAAGGAGGCTATCCTGTCGCATAGGTCCTGTGAGGGAATAACAGGATGAGGGGCTTTCAGGCTGACTAACGAGTCAACAGTTTTAAAGAGCTCCTTCGGCGAGGACAGCGAAGTGGTCAGGGTCACAAAGTAGTCTTGTTTGGCCTGTGTGATCTCGGCTTTATATTTCCTAATAAGGAGTTTATGTGCTTCCTTGTTCTTGGGGTCCCAGCTAGCGTGCCAGAGCCTCTCCTTTCTCCTCACTTCCTGCCTAAGAAGTCTGAGGGAGTCAGAGAACCAGGGGGCAGATGGTCTCTTTCTGGCTCGGCGGCGGGACTGTACTGTGGCCAGTTTATTCAAGGCCTCAGTGGTGACCTGTTCGAAGTGGCCGACTGCAGTCTGTACGCTGTCCGAGCCAGTGACAGAAAGGCTTGCAGCCCAGGGCGCAAAGGAATCATTGCTAAGATTCCTGAAATTTCTGACCGTTTCTATTACGTGGTTCCCTTTTTTACAAAAATCCACCCCATGGTATTCCAGAAGGAAAGGAACCGCAAGATGATCAGACCAGGATAGGTGCATCGGATCCTTGGTGGTCAAACGAGGGTCATTGGAGAAGATGCCATCCAGAGTATGGCCTGCACGATGAGTGGCTCCGCTGACTCGTTGCGTGAGTCCACATGACTCCAGCGCCTCGATGAGACATGATGTGTCAAATAGATCATGTTGTTCTAAGTGAAAGTTAAAATCACCTAGGATGGAAAAGTTTTGTTGGCCAAAATAAGGTTTCAGGGCCTGGAAGAGGTTGTGCGTAAAGTGAGTTCTCGAGCCGGGTGGTCGATATAATAAGATACCATGGAAAAAGGGGCATTGTGCTTCCTTTATTGTGAAGTGGAGTGCTTGAAAGCTATCCGGGAAATCGGGTATGGGTACAAAGTGACATTGCAGGTGGTCTTTGTGAAGAATCGCTAGCCCCCCTCCCACTCGACTCTGTCTGTCAAGTCTGACCAAACAGTACCCATCTGGGACCGCCTCGATTAGATCAGGGCCAGAAGAATCCTTGGCCCATGTCTCCGTGATAAACACTATGGTAGGTGTTTTATCCAATACCAGCTCTTTAAACATTATTTTATTCTTAACAAGTGAGCGGGCATTAAGCAGGATGCCTTCTACTCCTACTATCTTATGAGTAGGAGTGGCGGGGAGGTCAGAGAGAGGATATTTAGGGACGGGATTGGAAAACCCACTCGCAGAGTAACAGCCGCAATGAAGGGGAGAAGAAGAGCATCCGGCTCGTAGGAATGCGAGCATCGCAGTCGGTGCGGTTTCAAACCTAACAATTGCTGGGGAGAATAGCTATAAAGGGCGGGAGAGGTATCGCAGGAGTCCCGAGTCCAGCCGTCCAGCGCGTCCTCAGCGCGGACGGGCGCAGACTGGCTGGACTCTGGCGTGACTCCGGCGTCACTATGGCGTCCACGCTGCGCGTACACGCTGCGCGCCATATCCTGCTGTCTATGTAGGATTCTAATCAGCCCACGTGTGAGCTTCAGCCAATGGCTGAGTAGCGTTAGTCACCCACCCAAGATGGCGTCCCAGATCAACAAAGCGCGGGGACCGGGCCGCCCGAATGGCGGTGAATGCAGACCAGTTTAAAGTGCAGCAGTGCGATCCGTGTCTAAGGGCACAGGTAGGGACCTCGTAAATTCTAAACAATATTTCTAGCTAATTAAAACCAGGGGATAACGAGCGCCAAACAAAAGTAAATATAAACGGGATTTTTTAAAAGTAAATTACGAGTCAATTACGAGCTTCCAGCACCTAGCGCTATGTGCAGGACGGAGTTCAAACAACTGTTGACTCTTCCTTTTGAAATTACTGGACGGGGGAATTCAAAAAGACATTTTCTATAAAATTGTCCCTTTGATGTGTATTTCCGTCAACAATATTTCCCACATCGATGGCTTTCAAACCATAAAACTTGTTGTCTTAAGCTATTTTCTCCTCCTTTTTTGGGAATGGCACAGGTAGCATAGCCTTCAATGAAAGACAAAACAGTTTCATCAGAATCGGTTCCAAATTTAGGTGCATCCTTGATCTATAATAGCATATGTATATGAGGAGCACCTCTGGCTTGGTACTCCTTTCTCCAAAAGAAATCAATAACATCTCCAAGAGGTGGATATTTTTTTTTTGCAGAAAAAAGGCATCATAGCTTGAAACCTATGATTAAAATATCTGCACACATTTACAAGATCCAAAGAACACAGTTCTCCAGCTGTCTTCAATTCAATGTTTTTTTACATTTGAATGTGCTTCCCGTAGAAATTCAAGTAAATCATCCCATGCATGTTCAGCACAGCTTAGCGTAACAAACCACGTAGGGGTTCCTAAGTTTCTTAACATACATTTAAGCTCTCCGTGACAACAATACAAATACCACGTTGACCTGCCGTCAAATTAATTAACTGAGATTCTAAATGATTGTCTCTTTGCTGAACTTTGTCCAAAAAATTATTTGCAGAAACATGTCTAAGATGAACCCCTGTTTGTAATATGTGGTTCACTGCATATGAAAGTCCAGACAAGTCACTTTCAAACAGAAGATGAAATAAATATGGAACACACTGTTGAAATCTTGGATCTTCTGAGTACAATCTTGTCATACGATATTCTGAAGCTGGAATCTGTACTGGTTGTTCATCATATCGTCCACCATTTCCAGTGGGGAAGAGCTGTGGAAAAGAACGAGCTTTTAAACATTTTTCTCAAACACTCATGGGAGTTCCCTTCGCTTTCTTCATTTGGAATAATTCAATAGTGTTTCCAATAACTTCTTTTGAATGTAGAGGATGTAAACTGTAATGTTCATACATTTCTATAATACTGGAGTTGTCCACTTTTCCGATTTGGCCAGTTGAAATTTCTCTTTCATTTTCTAAAGATATTTCTTGTTCTTCCAGATATACATTTTTATAGTAAATATTGTTTTGTATAAGATATAATGAAGCCTTTTGAAGTTTAGTGACATCTACTAACTCTTGCCATATTTTCAGACTCTTTGTTGGTACACCATTAACTAGACTAACTACAGGTTCACTTCCCTCTCTCTCTACTCCAACAGTTTTAATATTTTTCTTAAAATCTAAAGATAAATACACAACTCTTCCTTTTAAACCTCTTTGTAAATCTGTTGGTGGCACCTTACCTGTTTTACGCTCCATACGAACCATAGCCTGTAACAGGTGCACAGATTGAATAAGACTGGACTCATATGTATTTACATCTACCAGTTCCGGAGGAATAGCTATCAACTCTAGGTTGTTATATACAGCTCTATCTGGCATTTTGTTCTCTTCTTATTTGTTGTAACAATATTTACAAATATGTTGATCACTACCCAACTCCAAACGACCATTTTTTAAATACACATCAACATTCCTAGTTTGACTTCTATAGTGAGTACGTCGACAAAAAATACATACAAAGTTTGGGTTTTCACAAAAAAAAACCTTAAACTTTGTAATTTCTTCTACAAACTTCTCAGTAGTACTTTCTTCCACCCCTTCTTCAACACCTACATTTGTCAAACTTTCATTTTCTGTACACTCTTCTTGAGGACCAAAGAAACGAAACGGTATATCATCAGAAACTTTGTTTACATCCAATACTGAACCATGCAAACAAGCTGTGTTTATTTCACTTAAGGATAATGCAGGACTTTTCACATAGTACAATCTTCTTACTAACTTCAACATTTCTGAGTGATGTACTGCAAACATTCTTAAATGATGAAAAGTATTTCGACACACTTTTCTTGAAAGGAAAGGAGAGAATGACACTACAAGTTAGTATATTTTCTGACTTTACAAGGTTCTAGTTCTTGCAACATCTTAATCTTCTGTTTAACACTTTTTTTTACCATAATCTTGTAAGAAATGTCTTAATATATCAATAGATTCCTATTGTATACTGCAAATACTACTACAACCCCACTTATACACTGGAGCTTGTGTACGGCTCTCTTGAACTACTGCAGCTAATACATCTTCCACATTTCTAGGAACCATCTTTTCTTTTTCAATTGGACAACTGTTTTAAACCTCATAACAACGACCACTTATATCAACTGCATGAACTAATGTTTTTGTTTAAAATAGCTTTCTTCATTAAAAAAAGGTTCAGCACTAGAAGTTTTTGCCAAAGTTACTTCTATTAATCAGTATTTTTCTTTTACTTTTCTCCATCATAAAGTGCATTGTTTTATTCAATGTTTTCATTCTCTTCAATAATAAGATAGACAATTTTGTTTTCAATTCAAAAGCCTTTTTGACTGCAGGTTCTGTTGTTTCTTCTTGTAAAATGCTAATCTTCTTTTATATTTTTTGCAATCTTTCAATTCATTTTGTAGTACTCCACTTTTATACATTCTCTTCCTAATGTCTTTATATTCTTTCATCCTTTTTTCAACATGGATTGTTTTCCCATAACCTGAGTTTGCATTCATTTGTTATTTTTTTCATTTCTTTCTGATTGCTTGTAGTACTTTTCTTTCTCTTTTCCCCATTTTGAAAATTGATTAAATTTTTAAAAAGACTTATAACAAATTCTTTCGTTCTCTTACCAGAAGACTTTTTCTTCAACGTCACATGTTGCACATAATCGAATTTCTGCTTTTTTCACTCATTCAAATAGTTCTGTTTTCTTTGTTGTCTTTTCTTTTCAACTTTTCTTGTCATACTGAATGTCTCTTAATAATTATGGAGAATATCTAAAAAAATAGAAAAGTTTATTATTTTTCAAAAATAAGTTAATGTTAAAATAATTATATACAAATGTTGTCATCTATAAATAAAGAAATACATTGAGTAGTGCCTTGGTGAATAGATGAGTGCAACAGTAGGGCCTGGGTAAATCTACAGCTGCAAGGGTATTGCCTGAGTTATTACATGAGTGCATACGTACAGCCTACATGATTGCATGACTGCAGGGGTAGTACATAACTAGTGCCTGGGTAATTGCATGACTGAAGGGGTAATATCTGAGGGATTACTGGAGTACATAGGAAGTGAGTGGGTGTTTTTATAAGTCCATGATCACTGCCTGTGTGATTATGGAAGTACTACAGTACTGTCTGAGTGATTGCAGGAGTACAAAGGTAGTGCCTGGGTGATTTTATAAGTGCATGAATACTGGCTGAGTGATTATATAAATACAAGAGTAGTCCCTGCATGATTGAAAAAGTGCAAGGATAGTGCCAGGATGATTGAAGTACTGTATAGCTAATTCATTGATGATTGCCTGAGTACAGGAGTAATGTCTGGGGGATTAAAGGAGTACATAGGTAACACCTGGGGGATTGCATGCCTACAGGGGTAATAACTGGAGATTTACATGGGAAGTGACTGGGAGATTTTATAAGTGCATGTGTACTTATTGAGTGATTGCAGGATAACTGAGGTAACACCTGAGTGAATAAAGGTGTGCAAAGGTAGTGCCTGGGCGATCTCATAACAGCATGACTACTGGCTGAGTGATTACATAAGTACAAGGATAATGCCTCCGTGATTTATAAAATATAAAATATCACAAACTCATAAATGATTTTCTTATTCACACAATTAATGTAATGCACTACTCTCAACAAGGGAAAACCAGTAATGGCAAACTTTTCCTCTCTTTCTCCACACAAATAAATGAAAGTAACAAATCACATTGCTTCCTACGTCATTTCAAATTGTAAAACACATTTCTATTGGTTAGACATATTAACCCTTACCAACTGAGTTCTAAAAGTGCCCAAACTGGTTCTGGAATTTTTTAGAGTCGCGACTCGACCCTGCACCAACACAATGGAGCCGCAAAGCCATATAGGAGTTCAAAAATATATTACAAATAAAAAAGACCACTTTTCTTTAACAACATACCACTTCTAAAGATAGTACTGACTTGGGAAATTATACATTAATAACATATCACTTATATGTAAATTACAATTTCACATTTTAAGCCCACAGTTAAGTTTCAACCCTTCCCCCATTCTGCTTAATGCCAGTTTCCATAGTAACAGTTCATAGAACATTCAACTGAACAAACAGGTCACAAGTTCACCATATTTTCAAGTTCAGCACACAAGGTTACAAATGCAAACAGCAGGTGTGGTTGACTTTTACAAAAAATGAGCTTATCCTATCTGCTGTACCTTTCAAACATGTTTTACTAACCAATAAGGAACACCATTTTTAAAGGAAGTACCCTGTATCCTATTTTTGAGTGTATAATGTTCTTAAACAGCCAATCAATTCTCTACTTTTTTTAAAACAGCATCTTGTCCACCATTTTAGATACCTCTCATTCTACCAACTGACTACCTCAGCTAAAAACATCTTTAAATTACTTTCAGACATCCCTTCAAGATGCTTACAGTACGGATTGTTGGACACAGATATGTTTTCTGGTACAAAAGGTATGCTGAACGCTGAGGTATTGACAAAGAAATAGCTTTGCAAAATGTGGATATTAAATGGATGGCACATAGAGGATTAAAGTGGCACCAATTGATGCCTTTGGTTAAAACCTTTTTGCATCTCTCACCACCTGACATCATGATTGTGCATTGTGGAGGCAATGACCTAGGCACATTGACTGTGGTCAGTCTTGAAATCCTAATGAAGGGCACCTTTGCACAATTGATGTTGGTTTTACCTCAAACTATCTTTGTATACTCTAATACATGCCAAAGACAGAAATGGAAGTGGGCATATCAATTCTGTCCACAGATTGAGAAAGCTAGAAATAAATGTCCATAATGCTGTTTCTACCCCAGAGACCATAGGATGGGCTCCTGCTTACCCCAGAGGCCATAGGATGGGCTCCATCTATAACAACAATCTACGTTTTGATATGGATGGCATCTACAGAAGTGATGGAGTACACTTCACAGATCAAAGAAACACAGGCTTTCTCAACAACCTAAAGCTGTGCATCCACACTTACATGTAGCTACAACAAACTCATGATGAAAACAAGGACTTTTTACACATACATATTCTGAAAATTTTGGTGGATTTTAAAAATTTGGTGCGCACCCAACGTGAATTTGCAAAAGCATGAATCCAATGTACTACAAGACAACACACCTTTCAAGTGTAACTAATCATTTTTAATTTTATATATTTTTAACAACTCTATCAATTGTAATCTTGTCATTAACTTCAATCACAGTACCTCTTTAAAACAACTTCACAAACACAACACTACCTTCTACATTATATACTACTTAGTTATTTATTTATGGTGAATTCTCGAATCCAACATGACATTACATGGTGGGCCTCATTGAGAGCCGCGTTGGGGTCCTGACTCCAAACTCGAAAGAAAACAAAAACACCTTACTTCCATTATTTAGTATTCACCCCGGGAACTTCCTCCCGGGCCTGCCAGCATTTAAAAAAGAAATATTAAGGATGGGGACCGGGTGGTCCCCCTCCTGAGGCCAATAATGGCCCGGGGCATTGCCCGGGGCATTGCCTCTTTTTTTAATATTATTTTTTTAATGTAAATTATACGGAAGGGGCCACATTGCCCCCTTCCCAGGGCCACTTTTGGCCCCGGTGACTCCATCCCCCAGGGCCTGTCCTCCTTGGTGGGGACCGCGAGGGAGCCCCAATGCCCCCATGGTCCCAGCTGCTAACATGCAGCTCCCCTTGCCCAAAAGCAATTCTGCTTTGTTTGTTGGAAGCAAGAGCAGGTTTCCTGCTCTTGTTCCCAAGAAGCAAAGCAGTGTTTGCTATGGCAGGGCGGGAGCGTGCTCCCACCCTGCCATAGCAAACAGCAATGTCCCAAAGTTGGGCACCCCGGGGCATTGCAGGAGCTGGCCCTGGGGGGTGGCAGTCCGTAGGGCCACTGAGGGCTCCATGAGGGAGGCCACGCGGCCACCCTCCCATCATGTTTAAAGCTCCAGGGAGGTGGTATCCCTGGGGTTTGGGGGGCCAGCGAGGCCCCCTTCAATAATCAACAAAGCCCCAGAGAGGTTGTGGTTCCCGGGGCCTGGGGAGATTGTAAGGAATCCCCCAAATAATTGATCAAAGACCCAGTGAGGTGGCGGTCCCCAAGGCTTGGGGGGGCCTGCGAGACCCCTGCACAAAAATGCAAATGCCCCGGGGAGGTGGTGGCCAGAGGGACTGTGGGAGGGCAGGAGCACCCCCCACACATTTTAATTAAAAAGCCCTGGGGAGGTGGCAGTCCCCGGGGCTGTGGGGGGCGTGTCCCCCACACATCATTATCTAAGCCTCAGGGAGGTGGCAGTCCCTGGGGATGCAGGGGCTTAATTGCGTATTGCCTTAAGGACCTCGCCCACCCAGGGGCTTATAGAAAACGAATTGTGGGAGACTGCGCTTCATTTTTTCAAAAACATTCTCAGCGGGATTCGCCCACCCAGCGTGAATTCCTGCGAAAAAACAGAAAACATGTTTATTTGTCTGACCAGCCCTAGGGGGGCAGGGTGGTTTACCCTAACCCCTTTCCTACATTTATATCCTTTTTCTACATTTTTGATGTGACTCGGTTCAACGAGTCACAAAATGGCTGCCAACACACTCGGGCTTGGAGTGTTGGCAGCCAATAGGAATTAAGTTTGTGCTCGGGAGGATTTTTGCTATGGCAGGACATGAGCCACACGGCTCTCGTCCTGCCATAGCAAACAGCAGTGTCCAGGGGTGGGCACCCCGGGACATTGCTGTTTGCTATGGTTTCAGGTTTCAGGCACGGCCATGGGCAGCTGCTTCGCCCCCAGATATGCAAACTTGTTTGTGGGATGGCGGGACAAGCAGGTGGCCTGGTCGGATGCTAATAGCACATGGACAATTAGGGTGGTAGCCTGATACAGATATATTGATGATCTTGTTCTAATATGGAGGGGGTCTTCAGAGTCAGCGAAGGCATACATGGAGGTCCTTAACAACATTGAGGTCAATTTGAAATTCACCGGAGAGGTGAGTTCGACTTCAGTGAATTTCTTGGACCTAGTAGTTTTAGTAACAGAAAACAAGTTATGTACTAGACTCTATAGGAAACCTACTGCTGGCAATTCAATTTTGTACGTCTCCAGCAGCCATCCACGTAGACGTATCAGCTGTATCCCTTATGGGGAACTGATGAGAATCAAAAGAAATTATATCTGAGAGGAGGATTTTCAAAATGCAGCCCATGAGAGTATAAGAAGATTGAGAGCACGGGGATACAACAAACAGACATTAAAACATGCCTTACACAAAGTAAATTCTTTGTCCAGAGGAGAATTGTTGAAGAACAAATTTCTGGACAAAAAAGATACAGGAAAGTTTAGAATGGTTAAAAAAATTTCAGATAATGCAGATGAGCTAAGAAATATATTACGCAAGAATTGGCGTACTTTGATAATGGATCCGGTATTAGGTAAAGACATACCATCTAAACCTATGTTAACTTTAAAAAAAAGCGACATCCCTGAAAGATAATTTGACAAGTAGCCATTTTGCAGATGCAAAATTAACAAGTTTGGGGAAAGAATTACATGGATTCTTTCCCTGTGGCAATGGCAAGGCTTGCTCTAACAGCAAGAGAATCCAGTCGTACTTTGTACCAGGGCTAAAGAAATCTTAACGGAGTAAGAAGTTTATGACATATAGTACACCATACACTGTCTATTGTCTTGTTTGCCCGTGTGGGCTGAAATACATTGGGAGTACAATTCACCCCAAGAAAACACTTATTTTGGAGCACACTTGAGCTATTAAGAACAAGGGTGTGACCTACCCAGTAGCTAGGCATTTCTGTGCCAAACATGACATCAACAGGGATCTCCTTAAGTTCTTTTGCCTATGTCACATACCAGCAAACCCTAGGTGGGGGATATTGGATTCTAAGTCTGAGAAGACTTAAATCGAGATACATCATTGATCTCCAAACAAAGGCCCCTAATGGAATGAATAGCAATGAGTAATTAGTAGTTCATTTGGGGAAAGGCTAAAACATGAGTAGTACTGATGTAAAGCATAGAAACTAGTATCATGTTCCTTCTTTGTTGTCTTTCTTCTTTCTTCCCTTCAATTTCTTCCTTTTCTTTCTCTTTTTCTCATTTTTATCTTTGTTTCCTCAATACATTCTTTCTTTTCTCTTTTGATATTTAGTAGAGTGTCGATCCTTACATTTGGACTGAGAACTATAGTCTGATAATATTGATTGATTGTTCAAATTTATTCATGTTGTCTTATCATGCCATAATGTACATCACCTGTAATTGATGAGGACACGGGGCGAACAGACACATTGATTTATTTTAGAAATGAACTGTGTGAGGGTGTTAGAGTTGAAGGCCCATACAGCATGGTATGAATTTTGGTACTCATGGGACAATACTTAGTTTGGTCATGGTTTGTGAAACGGCATTGCCAAAGGAAATGGTTACCCCATTTTTGGCTCTATATATAGAAATACAATTTACCCATGCAGGGTGTAATCATCTTTGTAAGAACTTACCTTCGATTGTGACTTTGACACCATTCCAAGATGGTGGCAATTTATGCTAAGTCCATCAACCATGTCGACATTGATACTTTATTGTCCAAACATGTTCGTTTTTAAAGAGGTACATAGTTTACAAGCCCATTCAGGGCGCTATGAATAATGGTAATTGAAATGCGAATCTATATGATGTAATATCAAGTCTATGCAAAATGAATTTATGCAATGAAATGCGATATGTCCAGAGTTTGCATACCACTTCAATATGGGGATCATGTTTACTTCTTTTTAGTTCTTTGTTGATGCCCGTGCCTGGGTCACGAATGATTTAAAATATGTCTGTTTCCGGCGCACTCGATTACACAGAGGAAGGCGTTAGCTGAAACGTATCTGTTTTTGCAAGAGTTCACGCAAAAAAATTGACTAAACTCAGCCCAGAGAGTGATGTATTTTGGTGCGCATTAGCCATGGACATTGGGACTAGTAATTTGAAACGTAGGTACACCCCCACGAGTGCACGGGCAAAGGTGACTGAGGAGCACTGATATATAGATATATTCGCGCAATAATCATTCCATGCAGAGTGCTAGCGTAAAAGGCCATTTATTAGGACAAGGTTCTTAACAAAAATATATAAACAAAACATCGATAACTGATATCAATCCCTAAGCCTCATAACTTTCATCCACCCTTCATTCACACTCCTGATTCTCTCTCCCATGTTTCACTCAGCAACTCCTCCCTTACTCCATTCGTTCCTCACTTATCTTCCAACCTCCTCCAGCATCTCCATCCGTCGCACTCTTGCAACCCGCACCTCCATCATGCTCCTGTATCCCCTCCCCGGAGGGGTGAGTATGCCCATCATAGACTCCCCACCCCTCCAAAGTACTGCTGGCCCCCTACCACAACCTGTCCTAAACTGGCACTCTCTTACCGGGCAAAGCCTGTTCCCTACTATTGAACTTGTAGGGTGGGAGGGTGTTCCCAGAAAATTTCCCAACCCTTCCCCAATGGCGCTGACGGCTGGAAGAGGATCAAACCTCCTCCCCTGCCCCCTAAAAACCTTACCCCTAACCCCACCCATTGACCCTAACTCCCCACCTATATCCTTCCTGTGCACGAAAACCCCGGGGGAAGACTGGTTTGCTGACCTTACTTCCCCCGGGGGCCGCATCGCCCAATAACCAGTCCACGCTGAGTGTTAGCGTAAAAGGCCATTTATTAGGACAAGGTTGTTAAAACAAATATATAACCAAAACATCAATAACTGATAACAATCCCCAAACCTCATAACTTTCATCCACCCTTCATTCACACTCCTGATTCTCTCTCACGTTTCACTCAGCAACTCCTCCCTTACTCCATTCGTTCCTCACTTATCTTCCAATCTCCTCCAGCATCTCCATCCATCGCACTCTTGCATCCCGCACCCCCATCATGCACCTGTATCCCCTTCCCCGGAGGGGTGAGTATGGCCGTCATAGACTCCCCATCCCTCCAAAGTACTGCCAACTAGGAAACCCCAGGAGGGCGGATACCTGTCCCACCCAACTAAGTGTGCACCTTTCACCTTCAAACCTGTTGGCGCCAAATGGACTCATTCCATAAATTGCTAATGGCATCCCTCAATTCCATCATACAATACGCATTATGCATCAAAACCAACGGCTCCTCCATCCTCAATCCCACATGCGCGACTACTTTGATCCCTTTCTTCCCACAGAAAACCCTCATACCTCTGTTCAATTTTCTCCTTGCTTTCTCAGTAGCAGCCGGCTTCAATGCCCCCTCCAAATTCTCCTTGGCACAAATTCAATCCAGGCAATACATGCACCGTCAAGATTGCTCTTCATGGCCTCCAAATCACGTTGCATCAAGTGCAACAGAGACACCCCGTATTGCTTTATTAAGTCATTCTCTCCCAAATGTATAACCAACATTTCCGGGCAGCCTCTCTGGGCCACTTTCTTCTTTAGCCAGGGTAATAACACTCCTCAGCGCAACCTCCACCACCCAATCTGGCGTATCCTATCCCAGGACCAACCCTAATGCGCCACTGCTGTGGCCTCCCCTATGCACTAGGAATGCGTACCATAACTTGCTGGATCCCTGCCAAAGCGCCTCAACACCATTCTAAACACCGCCAACAACTGAAAAGCCATCAGTCGCCTCCCCGAAGCATGACAAAATATTTCACCAGACGTCTTTCTCACCTGCGCACAAAAACTACGCCACTCCTGCACCGGGCAGACACCAACACAGCCACTCTTGCTCAACCACACCCACTTGCCCCTGCTGGCCTGGTCCGTCTTGGAATGTCCCAGCCAAATGCCCAACCTTGTTCTATCCAGACGTATTTCCTCAAACATTCTACCCGCTTTCCCCTGCGCCCCTACCAACTCTGAAACCCGAAAAGCCCCCAAAAACATCCATATCATACACAAGCGAAACACTGCAACCTCATACGAGGCATAACAACAATTAGATATTTCAGGCAACAAGCAATGCAACAGATCAAATGTAATAGTCTCCCAGGGTGATTCCCCACCTAACTCCCCTCTTTCGTGCCCCCAGCCTTTCAAAATCCTGCTCAACTGTACACTTTTAGCCGGGTCGAAGCCCATGTACAGTGTGCTATAAAAGGAAATACCAGCCAGTTTCCCTGCATTCGTAGTAGGAGAAAAACCCTTGCCTATGCAACACAGAACAAAACGAATAACTCCCTGTTCGCTTTCGTGGTGGGACATGTGCAAGTCTTAGTAGTCCATCCCAGAAACGCACCGAATTCAGACCACACCAACCTGTAACTGCGCCTCGTACAGTCAGCTATGGATCTTTCGACCAGTCCCACTACTCTCACTCTCCCCAGGCCCAAATGCCATCCGGCACCAATTGTCTGAAACACAGCCACTGCGAACGAGACAATTCTTCCTCAATGTCATTACTTGCACCTGGTAAGTGTTGCGCACGGAACAGCACATTCAAACGCATGCATTGCAGTATAAAACTTCTCAGCAAGCGCAGAACTCTCAAGTCTCTTGCCTTCTGCCTGTTCACCAAGTCCACTACTGTCATGTTGTCAATGTGAAACAATACTGACCTGTCTCTGAATTTTGGGCCACACCACCAAAGCCACCAACAATGGAAAGAACTCCAGGAACACTATGCTTCTCCCTTGTGACAATAGTGCTCCGGCCATCGCTCCGAACATCACCTCCGTCCCAGAAGATCCAAAAACCAGAAGCCCCCGCCGCATCAGAGAAGATCTGCACCTGCCAAACCATCCTGTCATCCACAAAATCCAACGTGACGCCATTGAAATCCGCCAGAAACATCTGACACACTCGCAAGTCTGCCCTGACCCAAATAGAGATCTTGACTCTGTGATGCGGCAGCACCGCCCCCGACATGGCCATGCAGACTGTCCTATCAGCTCATACGACCCAGCATGCGAAATTCAGAAACCCCAAGAGTTGTTGCACTCTCCGCAAGTCGATATTCTTCTCCCCAACCACGCGCTGCAAAAAAAGCCTGCATTTCCTCCACTTTTCGCTCAGGCAATCTGGCCACCCACTCCACAGAATCCAACTCTATGCCAAGAAAAGTGACCCTACAGCTGAGCCCAACTGTTTTCTCAGGTGCCAAAGGGAACTGCAAATTCTTCTGCCACGACTTGGAATTGAGCCAATGCCCTGCCGCCACAACCATCTGACCACGCGCCCCCGACAAACAGAAAATCATCCAAATAGTGTGACACCTCACGATGCCTGTTGCGGCTTGTAAAAGCCCACTCCAAGAAAGAGCTGGAAGTCTCAAACAAAGCACAGGAAATCAGGCAGCCCATGGGTAAAACTTTGGTACGAATATGGCTCCTTCAAACTCCATCCCTATCAGCGAGAAATCCACGGGGTTTATGGGGAGGAGGCGGATAGCCAACCTTATGTCACATTTTGTCAATTCTGCCCCGACCCACACATCTACAACAGACTGATCGCATCATCAACCGAAGCATACAGCGCTCTGGAGTCTTCGTCAGCAATATCGTCATTAACAGAGTTCCCCTGCGGCCACGACAACTGGTGTATCAACCTGTACTCCCCTGCCTCCTTCTTGGGCACCACCCCCAGGGCTGAAATAATCAAATCATCCAACTGCCAATGGTCTCAGGGGCCTTCCACAACTTGGCTGCAACAACTCACAGCAATTCCTTTGCAGATTTCAAATTCTCCACCCACCTCCATTCCCAGGGGCCCTGATAACCCACCCGGAAACCCATCTTAAAACACCAATGAATCTGAAGTGCAGCCTCCTTGTCTGGGTACTGAGAGAGCCACGGACCCATGGCCTCAATGTTAACTGGCGTACGAGCCTTTGGGCCCAGTTTGCCCCTGCCCTTAGTGATCCTCCACTGTTCTGATGGTGTTGCCAAGGTAAAATATTGTGTGAGAAGGTGGCGTCCCCCTAGTGCAGAAACCCTTGTTGTAGTTCCAACACACCCCTGTGGTGTTTCCGGTGGGCTTGGAAGACTGGCCGCAGTCCCTGAGTAAATACTCCAGACTGGGTGGGACGGGACTGAAAAGGCCGATAGGTGACCGGCAAGCCACTGATCATGTGTGTCGATGCCGAGGACTGAGAGGAGGACATCCACTGCATCCATAGCTCCTGATCAACCTCACCCCACAGTTTATTGGCGCTAATCGTGGCCCTGAACTCCTCATCATAGCTGAGCCAAGCAAAACCACCGAAATGCATTATGCATTCCAGATGATGCCTATATACTTCAGCAATGCTATCGCCCGATCCAGGTGTTTCTCACAATATATGCTTGTGTAAATCAAAAAGGAGGACATCCAGTTTTCCATGTTAACTGGCACCCGTGGTCATCTCGTCATTTCCCATTCCTCCTTTCGACCCCTCTTTGGCCTGTATTTCTGAACAATAACTTAAAAACGTCCACATACTGTTTCCAGATCCTATTCTGGTCTTTTACGACAAATGAGACCCCAAAGCCATCACCAAGCCCATGTAAGACAATTTCTTATGGTGCTTATCATCACCCTTTTCATCCTTCCCCTCCTGGTTGTCAGTCTTGTCCGTCTGGATACCTGCGCCAACCAACAGCTTACTCCACCCCGTTGTGTCCTCTGCTGCCTTAGCAGGCACCCCTGCCTCCCTAACAGACCCATCCCCCACCCACCGACCAGCAGGCCTTATTCCGACCCCCTTTGGGGCCATCATCCCAAACAACCCACCAAGTACCCTCACCTGTCAATGTCGTGGGTACCTCCAGATCTTTTCCTCTGGCTTCCACTGTCTTCTGATGTGCCTTCTTGTTCCCGCTGGTGTTGGCCTGTGTTGCCTGCAACACACCAAGCTTCCCTGTTGCCCCTTTCACCCAAAACGCATTGTCACACAGCTCCCCTTCCTCAAGCTCATCACTGTCCGCATCATATTCCAGTTGCTCTTCAGCCTCGACCCCAACAGGTGCCGGCAACACTCACGCACTGCTCTCTTCACACCCTTTCCTTTCACACCAGTCACAACCTCACTCTCTGATGCAGCAAATGTCTGCTCCCTCGATGGAGGGCAGGTTGCCATGGACCCTCCTGCTACTTCTGTCCAGTATAGCGGGCTATCTTGCGCCCCACCAGCCCACCCAGGACTCTACCAGCCTCCCTCGCTGTTTGGTGCCCCCCCAGGCTGTTCCAACCGGAGAGGACCCCAGCGCCACTAGGTCTCAACGCCGTCATGGCCATCCCTACACCTGACGTAGAAGGCTTCGCCTCCTCCGCCCAAACCCATTTGCCCCTGGGGCCCTTGACCTGCCTCTATTGCCCCCTCTGCACCCAGACCATGGGCATGGGGTCTGATTGACCCATATGCGCCACCTGCCTCACCCTCCCTGGCTGCGCACAGTACCTGACACCTCACCTCCGTCTCTTCCATGATGCGGCTCTGATCCTTGATCTTTTCTTCTAGGGACATGCCTGCCCACCTAGGTAAAGGCGGGGGCCACCCAGCCCGTAGGTCCCAAAACCCCCAGGCCGAGACGGCCCGGGCGGGCTGGCTACTCGGCTCCCTTGTCGCACCTGAGGCGTACTGGCCCCCCGGGGTCTGTATGGCCATGTGCAGCAGGTGTGGTGCATCCAAACCTTTTGCACCCAGGCTTCATTCTTACTCACCTACTTTGTATTGACTGCACCCTCGGACCACTTTCAATGCTGCAGAAATTCTTAATTTGTGTCACAATGTCCCAAAGCATAAGTGGCACCTCTACTATCAAAAACCTGTTGATGTTGGGTTTCTGATTCAGCATCACATTGTGAGTGTGGAGTTTTCAAGTATTTCAATATAGATGTCATAGTGCCCCCTAAGCTTTTGGTTAAACCCTTTCCAATACGTTTTCATCATAGCTTTCTTAAAATAGTTGTCAGGTACACAATCCATACACATCCTGTTTCCTTAAGACAGTCATCAGGTGCACAGCACGACCTGGCACATTTTTCAAAAGGTTAAGTACGGAGCTCTATGCTCAGCATCGTAAGTATCCTTGTGTGGATCCCATCTGCATCTGAGGAGCTATATTTTTTGCCATTATGGACAACGTTAGGTGCTGGAAGGTCGTGACAGGCTTAATGAAAGCAGCAAGAAAGAGCCAGAGCGCATCAACGAACAAGGGCTCTTCATTCTAATTTTAGCCTGCTCTTCAATAATCTGGTTATTGAAGGATTTCATTTTGCAGCCTGTTGCAGGATACCGATTTTGAAACAGCCTCCCTGTAGTACTAACACTTAAATGTTTTCACATTTAAGAAAAACAAATAATAAATTTTATTAAATTCCATATTGTTCCTGTACCTTAAATAAGAGTGAATCACAACTGCAGCTGTCATTCAGAGACTGTAGCAATATTAAAACAAATAATGTAATATAGTAACACATATTTATTTTAAGCTATTTTATCCTTTCTAGAAAGTGAAATAAATCTAATTTAGAATAGCTCAATGAGTTAAATCTAAAGTTGCTCTATCAGAGATTGCAGGTTGCTTACGTGCTAATTAAATGAATATGTCCCTCGTTTTGTGCCATCATCTATAAAGGGTTATTAGTGAGGTCATAATAATTCAATGAGGTTTGGGAAAAGTCAGAGAGTGGGGGTAGAGGATATATTAAAAGAGGTATAGGATGAGACATAGAGTAGCGATTGGAGAGGGTTGAAGGTTCTTTTTTTATTTTTATTTTGTTCGTACTGTAGAAGTAAAGTAATAAATAATATATATATATATATATATATATATATATATATATATATATATATATATATATATATATATATATATATATATATATATATATATATATATATATATATATATATATATATTGGCAAATAACCAAAGTCAATACACGCTCTCAGGACAAAAGAGAATAGTCGCCAAATCCAGGAAGTGCTCTTTATTCAATAGTGAATAAACAGCACTTCCTGGATTTGGCGACTATTCTCTTTTGTCCTGAGAGCGTGTATTGACTTTGGTTATTTGCTAACATTTGAAAACCGGAGTAACTCCGCCGGCACACACGCCACCTTTCTTGGGTCGTGGGGATCCAGAAGGAGTCATTATCGTTTTGGATATATATATATATATATATATATATATATACAAACCTACATACAAAGTTATACATGTATATGGGAAATATTAAAGAGATATAAAGTAATATTATATAACGGTCCGTATGTACATGTAGGAATAAATAGTTAGAAACTCCGACCTTCAAGTGTTGATGTACAAGAACCTGAGTTCTTTTAAATTAATTAATGTTTATTTAATTTTTATTTCATATGTTCCCCAATATTTCAGTAGTGAAGCACTAAAGTGGCAATTGTTATGATCATATTTACCCATTGTGATACATAAAATAAAATAAAAACAGGGACGCATGAGCAAATAGTCAAATAAAAACAAACATAACTTATTACATATTGTGATAGATCAAATAAACTGGGACCCTCCGCCTTGCCTAAGGGGCTATTTCCTGCTCACCTTGGGGTGGAATCATTGTGCTGCAACCATTCAAGTGCAGTATTGTACTCATTGAATGGCCACCCTTTACTAGAGAAGGGGTCCCCCGCACTTCAGGGGGGCAATTTTCTACTGTTCTTTTTTGTTCTGATGAAATGCCGACTGACCCTTTGGGAGACTATGGCATGGAACATGTTGGCCTCACTTTATTGATAGATTTTTAGGTACATTGTGACTGAAGGATAGCACAATGTTTTTATTTAGCCCTGGTACCCCTACCCAATAAATAATTGTTTTGGGGTACTGGAGTCTATTTTAGACACATTTCACTTTTTACCAGAAACACATCTGCACTGCCCCTCTCATGCATTCACCTAAACGGCATATTACGATCAAAAGATCTCTGACAAAGAGCCCCCGAGGCCCATCAGGCATTGCAGCTCCAACCAGACGAGAAGCGCCCCATGATGAAGCATGACACCCCCACAGGTGTGTCAGGGCATTAAGATCTGATCTTCTAGACCCCTTGCGATGATATTGGCCAGCCATGTGGCTTCACCACCTTGTTATCCCTTTGCTTACGAGGAACTACTCCTACCCAGGGTTCACAACTTAAATTCAGCTTTGGATCTACACTACAGATAGCATTAAAGTTAGCCCTGATCTATGTAAGGCAGAGACAATTGTACTCTATGTCCTCAGATGTTGTTAAAATAAGTGACAAAATTTCTTTGTCGATATCTGTGCTAACTACTGCCTTCGATCTACAGTGCGGTCAGAAGAATTTACAACTTGATACCAGTTTCGGATAAACACTACAGACAACATTGAATTCAGTCTTGATTTATTTAAGGTACAGACAATTATACTATGTCCTCAGATTTTTTAAAAGTATGTGACAAAAAAGCATTCCTCGATGTCTGTGTCAACTACTGCATTCGATTTACACTGTGGACAGCAGGGTTCACAACTTGAATTCAGCTTTGCATCTACACTACGGACAGCATTGAAGTTAGCCTTGATTTATGTAAGGCAGAAACAATTTAGTTAAATGATGCAAAAACCATTCTTCAATGTCTGTACTGAGTACTGCCTTCAAATATACACCACGATCAACAGAGTTCACTACTTGATACCAGAAGTGCATCAGCACTACAGACAACATTAGATGAATTCTCAATTTATTTAAGGCAGAGACAATTGTACTGTATCCTCAGATTTTGTTCACTGACAAAAAAGCATTCATCGATGTTTGTGTTGAGTACTGCCTTTGATCTACACTTTGCATCTACACTACGGACAGTAGGGAATTCACCCTTGATTTATTTAATGTAGAGACAATTGTACTGTATGTGTTCAGCTTTTGTTAAAATAAGAGGCAAAAATCATTCGTCCATATCTGTGCTCGGTACTGCCTTCGATCTACAGTGCGGACGGCAGGGTTCACAACTTCAATTCAGCTTTGAATCTATACTACGGACAGCATAAAATATAGCCTTGATTTATTTAAGGTAGAGATAATTGTACTTTATGTCCTCAGATTTTGTTAAAGCATATGATGAAAAAAATTATTGATGTTTGTGATGACTACTGCCTTCGATCTACATTGTGAGGGCTCACGATTCAGGTGGAATGGCAATTGCACATGACGCATTCCAGTAGGCAAGAGACATTGTACCATTGAGACCCGCCCGAACCACGAGTCATCGCAGGGTGCGCACACGCTAAGTTCTTCAGGTACCACTAACACACTGCACCAAAAGTCATCTCCCTGTGGCCTTATTAAGACAGAATTCACTAGGCAAAAAACATTGCTACCAGTGTGGCTGGCCCTCACCACACATCATAGCTGGCTGTGTAGACGCTGAGAGCCAAACCTAACACTAACTCTATACAGCTCAAGTCAATGCCACATGGCTGTGGGCCCTTCTTGACGACTGCCTTCGGTCTATACTGCGAACAGTAGGGCTCACAATTGATAACCATGGTAGGTTTTTTTTCCCCTCAAAGTACATGCAATCTGGTATGCAACATTCAATGCCTTGAGTGCAACCCGTTCAGACCACGCATCATCGCAGGGTGGGAACATGCTAAACACCAGACGTACCACTAACTCAGTATACCATAAATGATCGCCTGAGGCTTTAATAAGGGAAAATTCAGTGGTCAAAAAACATTACCCTAAGTGAGGACTGTCCGGACCACGCAACATCGCAGGTTACGTGCACGCTGAGTCCCAAAGGTACTACTAACTCAGTGCACCATAATTCTTCACCATGTGGCTGTATTCAGGCAGAATTCAACTGACTCTTCATTCATTATTTGCAGAGTGCAGTACCAAACTAAATAATACGTCTATCAAACCCTATACAATATCCCTTTAGTAGCCTTCCTTCAAAAACGTATTTCATATCAGTTCTAGGTTTAGTTTAAAAACAAAATTCACGCTGCAAGTACAACGGAACACTCAATGGCAGTCTACACTGCGGACAGCACAAGTCACAACTTGAACTATAATGTCCCTGAAACATACACATTTCGACAATGTATTCCATACATGTTTCATCTTTTATTTCAATTGTAATTACAGATTATGCCATCCAGTAGGCAACACGCTGACTACCAGACGTACCACTAACTCAGTGCACCATAAATAATCACCAAGTGGCCCTATTAAGGCAAAATTCAATAGCCAAAAGACATTCTTAGCAGTGCGGTCTGCCTGAACCACACATCATCGCAAGTTCCACACAAACCGACCCTACCTTAGTGCACCACAACTCATGAACCCTTTTCACATGTAGTACTCCTACATTTGTACAGCAGAAGTCATAAACCATTTACGATTGAATATCTATGTATGATATCATGATTACTATTCTACTTGTTACCAACAGCAACGTAATAAAATGGAGTCGAGCACACGAGCAAGCTGGCATGCTCAGAAAAAGTCTCATTAAATTCTGGCCTTTACTTCATAGAGACCCAGATTTAACCAGATATGTCAATGACTCACCCCAATTTTTTTTTAAGAGGGCAAGGTCCCTAAAAGATCAATTATGTAGCGCGGTGATTGTCAAAAAACCAAACATTTCAGGTGTGGAGGGTTTTTTTACTTGCAGGAATTGCAAAGCTTGCAAGAATAGCCGAAATGTAAAGAGAGTACAACTAACACCCACATCAGAGACTTTCATAATAAAGGAACATACTTCCTGCACAAGTCGACTGTGCTGTATATGCACTGTTTTGTCCGTGCAATAAGGCCTATATAGGCAGTACCATCAAGCCAGCAAAACTAAGGGTGCTCGAGCATTTGCGTGCTATCAGCAATATGGATAAGTCATATCCTATAGCTCGCCATTTTCATAGCCACCATAACCAAAATGGGAACTTATTGAGCTTTTGTGTTTTGTGCACAGTGAAATTTAATGAGAGAGGCGGAAACTGTGTGCAAAACCTACGCAGATTAGAATCTAGAATGATTATCCAACACAAAACCATGACCCCGGGAGGGCATAACTGCGATGAAGAAATGGAAGTACACCTAGGATGATGCATGTGTAAAATTGTATGTTTCCAGTTTCTATGAGCTATCCACAGTTGTAGTCTAGTAAGAATCAACCTTGGTAAATGAAACACAATTATTGCCCTAATTGTTTTTAACTTCTCATGTCTTTATGTTGAGATGTGAATGGTTTTAGAAATTTCTAACTTGATAGTCACAGGTTTGCATTTCTTTTCTTTTTTTATAGGGACAATTTACTTTAATATCAGAATTCACTTCTCATTGAATGGAAGCTCCAGAATAGTTGTAACCAGAGTAATGGACCTGAACAATATGGAACATTGTGCTATCAAATATAGAGCTTGTACATGTGATTGCATCCACTAGCCCACTTAGGCGACAATTGTTACTCATGTGATTCTTTGAATACACCAGATATCAGCTGAAGCGGAGACAATAGAATGAACTTTGCCCACAAGGGCATGATTTCAGTTTTTTCAGTTCTTTCAGTTTAATGCATTATGAACCGTTGTGCATTATAAATTGATCTGCCCATTGGAGGGCGACTATATATCATTTATCATTCAGTCCTTGTACATAATTCAGCTGATGTTGAGATAATGAATTTGCCCACATGGGAATAATTACTTTTATTTAATCGAATCGATGAATCGCAATGAAATACAAAATTGATTGCCCACTGGGGCGTGATGTTATATGTTTCAGTCTATGTACACAATACGGGACAATCCGATGACATCTGAATGTAATGCGCCTTGAGTCCGTCATTTATTTTTATGACCTAAAATGCTGAAGTGTAACCGATGAGCTTTACCATTGCTAATTTACATTGTTTACATTGTTTAAATATGGTCCATGAGAAAAAGTATGATTTTTCTCTTGTTGTTACCTAATGATATTTACGTCGTCCACTTAAAAATTTGCTCGTGCTGCTAGCACGATAAGTATTTTGTTTATTTTTAGTTAAAACCATGTGACCATGACTATATCATGTTTGTACCAATCAGCATTCACTGACTCGTAACCAAGGGGAGGAGCCCCGAAACGCGTCGAGTGACTAATGTTTTGCTGCTACTAACTCCGAATAAATGAATCTTTAATATACGCCGGGTGGAGTCCGTACTTCATACTGTCCTTTGAGTATAGGACGTGAGTGTGAATGTTCTTGGATACTTCGGGTTCGCTGCCCAGTACGGACCTCTGTTGCGAGAGGAGGGGTCATAGCGAGGTGCGGCGGCTGCGTGCACAGGGGATGGATATATATATATATATATATATATATATATATATATATATATATATATATATATATATATATATATATATATATATATATATATATATATATATATATATATATATATATAAAACAACTTTGCCCACTTGGAAAAAGCCTCTCAGTCTCTGTTGCACTTATTTAGTTCAAAGCGATGCCCCGCCCCCTCATTTGATTGATTTGCCTGTCTGAGCCTGTGACCAAGGTCGTCTCACGCCTGAAAGGCGTTAGGCTTTACCAAAGGTTTGTTGCTGTTTGTTCTTCAAGTTGCACCTGCAATAAAGATTAGTTGACCATCTGTGAGGCTTTTTCCGAGTGGGCAAAGTTGTTGTTGGAATAAGTTATGGTCCGTCCGGCCGTGGAAATTGCCCGCCGCAAGAAACAGCGGATCCACTGACCGAATCCTTGTGTCAGCTAAGGACATGGTGGTGTTTTCTTATTGTAAGGAGTGTATTGGCAATGCGAGAACTCACATACAGTTACCAACCCACTGGGACAAGACTTTTAATATTTTGGCACTCATCATGAAGACCCACTTGGGTAAGATAAAACAGCACTACAAATACCATGATGCCAGAGCACCGTTTGAACTAAATAAGTGACTGTGCAACAGAGACTGATTGATTTGCCTGTCTGAGGCTGTGACCAAGGGCGTCTCACTCCCGAAACGTGTTAGGCTGTACCGAAGGTTTGCTGCTGTTTGTTCTTCAAGTTGCACCTGCAATAAAGATTAGTAGACCGTCTGTGAGGCTTTTTCCGAGTGGGAAAAGTTGTTGTTGGAATATATATATATATTTTCCTCCAAAATCTGTTCCCCAAATATAAAACAGGGTGGACCCAGATTCAGAATCCCATTGCGCACCTTTATTCACATGCGGTTTGCTATAATGTACGTGTTTCAGCCACAGAACCGGACTTTTTCAACATAGCAAACGCCATAATGGTTACACCTTCAATACTAGTGCAGTACACGTGATGCATAGACTTGCTTCCAACATCGCAGTCACTCAAATTGTACAAGGTTCCTGATTGAATTCACTACTTTAGTGAACAATCGTAACATTGAGCAAGTACATTTGACTCATGATAAATATATATATATAACCATAAGTAATATATACATTTGTCTTACGAAGAGGTGTGGTGCAGCAGCCAGGGCGGCTGACTCTGGAAAACGGGGGCCCACGGTTCGATCTCTGGCGGCAGGTTAGCCCAGCACCTTGTGAATCTGGCCAATAGCTCGCTTAATCTTCCCGACGGCCCCCAGTGCCGGAACACTTCGCCTGAGGTGGCTGCGCGCTTTACAAATACTGAATTTTATATTTATTAAGCCGACCTAGAAGAATATCTATATATTTTTAAAGCATTCGAAGTATATATATTTTTACAAAGAAATGCACATTTATAAATACATAAATATGCATGTGTGTATACAACTTGGTAAGAACACAGACTTTGTGCTCTGTAGTTTGAAACTTTTAAATTGCTCTCTACCCATGAACTGTTTAAATGTATCTCCTGGTTTCTGTGCAATTTGTACTTTTAAAATTGTCCTTTCCTTCTACCCGTAATTGTTTAACTGTATCTCTTGGTTTCGGTGCAAATCATATTTTTTAACACTGCTCTTCACTTCTAGCTGTGACTATTTAAGTTTCTCTTCTGGTTTCCCCCCAAACTGTGCTAAGGCTACCAGAAGGCAATTTCCCCCGTCCTTTTTACAAGCTAAAAAGTCAAAGCATACCCCTAGGCCTAAGCAGAATGTGTTTAAGAGACTGCTTAATCTGTTCTGTGGTTGAAATTGTGTTTGGAAAGTGTATTTAGCACTCGTTTTTGGCTAGAAAAAGTGTGTTTTTAAGTGTGAGAAAAACAGTGCTTTAGTTGCTTTAGATTTGGGCCTTACCTGCCGGGTCAAACAGGAACTACAAAGTGTGTATTGAACCTGTCACCAGTTTGTGCTTTAGTGATTTTGCCTCAGGCATCTGAACAGGCCTGGTCCCTCCCTTCACCTGCACGACCCTTCACACCTGCACAGGCCCTAGGGTTAAGGGCAAATGCTCTTTATATAAGTTTCATATTGGTTGTTACATCCGTGTTGTGATTGGTTACTAGGGCTAGATTTTCTATTGGACCTAGGGCTTAGGGTTATTTGAGTTCTGATTGGCTGATTTGGCTAGGGTTCTGATTAGTTCCTAGATCAAGGATGTCTTTTTGACCTGCGGCTTAGGGTTTGAGATCTGATTGGCTGATATGGCTAGGGTTCTGATTGCTTCCTAGGGCTAGGGTTTCCTAGGGCTAGTTATAGAGTTCCATAGAGATCAAATATTCCAGAACTGTACAGTCTACTGCACAATCCCATAAAACAAAAAATAAAAACTATTTAGGCTTGTGGTGAACATCATTGTATTTAATCCTCGGCGGCAAATTCCGTACCGCTCGCGGAATTTGGGCGACTTCGCAAAATGTTTTGCTTGTTTGCGTTCTCAAAATGCATGTTCCCGAGATATTCCACCCGAGGTCGCAAACAGCAATTGCGAACTGGAAAAAAGCATCGCGAACAAGCAATTGCGCGTGTTCGCAGAGATTTTTTACAGTTTCGCGGAGATTTGCGTAAGGCGATTACGCAAATTCCGCCCACCCCTAATTATTTTAAACAAAAAAATATCATTATTTATCTGGATTGAAAATGTTCAAAGCAACAATTCCTACCAGGGTAATGTACAGAAAATAACAATAAAATTGGCTTGAAGAACAAGCAACCACAGCAACCAAGCTTTGATTGCACTGCACAATGAAATGTAATGAATGAAAAGGAAGGAGAGTACACCTCTAAAACTCTTTATTTTTACCTAAATAAGGTTAGCAGGCTACTTAAATATTTATAAATGGGTTTGGTTCCCTCTATCTTCCTTTTTATTATTAAAATCTATTGCATGTCAAAACATATGGACTTTTATTTTCTGAATTTCCAGGTGTTTGCTTTATGGCCCATTATTTCTAGAAGACAACGTTTCAGTATCACTTTAGTGACCCCACAGATAAACAAATACACCAATATACACAACACAAACGTATTGGACGGAAATGCTCAAATCAGTCAAGCTACTAACTACTTATATGTATTCCTTCCGTTCTTTGTAGCTCGTATGAGCCTTTATAGATAGGGACAAAACACAGGTAAATTAAGTCTTAGCCAAGTCTGAAAGGGGCAGCCCAGTCCAAACTGCTAGGCCACATCTCTTCTAAACAGGAGCCCATTTCATCGAAAATGCGTTTGTGCTGTGTTAGGCATCATGGTACAGCATGCTTATTGCCAAACAAAATTGCAGCGAATCTCACTTTTGAGATATATTCATATAGCATGTTAATCAAAGGAATGTGACATTGGCGAATTTTAATATAGTAGTACATTCTCCATCATGGAAAATGGACACATTTGTGAACTTGGTGTTATTAATTAATTTACTCAAAAAAAAATCGACGTTCGTACGTAACTTCACCAAAATGTGTAAAGGAGGTACTTATCTTCTGAGGGGTGGGCTGTTTAGCCCCCTCACACCTCCGTCTGCCTCCAGCTCTCCTTCGGCTCTCATGGTCTTAACCTGTGCTAAGACAACACACCAGTTCTCTTTGTATTCAGGTGAGATCCACCTAGATTTTGACAGGTTTGGTCCACTGGAACTGTTGCCTCCCATCATACCATCACTTCTAATCTGCATCAGCAGAACCAATAGGATCTCAGAGGCCTTCCTATGCAATTGAAAGAAACACCCCATACTTTGGTGTTGCTACTGTTACAATACACAGAGGATGAGCCCCAGTTTCCTGCCAGAGTAACTCCTTGATGGGAAAGAAGATCAGGGTCCATATTATACAGACAGTGCCCTTTCCCTGTTTGCACCATGGCACACCTTTCAAAAGGTGCACCGGGTGCAAACAGAGACAGTGTGCCTATTACATAGAATGCGCTTCACCCAGGGCAGCTGCAAACTTGCGCTGTCATCGGAGTAGTAGCACATTGAAGTGAAATACAGAGCGGCAGCTTCAAAATCACTGTTTCACAGTGCAGACAGAATGCCACCTTGCACTTTGAAGAGGGGAAAGAGATCCCCCTGTAGGCTGGTGCAGTGAGGGATTGCACCTACCTGCAAGGGATGCTCCTCCAGGGAGCTGCCTTCGGGAGGGGCATTGATAGTGCGCCACTTTTGGTGGTTTACTTTTAAGTGTGCCTTCTGCGGGCATGTTTGTCTCTGTTCCCTTGCCCCTAACACAGCATAGGCACAGAGGCAAAGTGATTCCCTCATTTGCATGAGGCCACACCCCTATGCAAATGAGGGAACGCCTTCTCATGACAGGCTGGCGCTACATGCGCTCCAGCACTATCAGTATTACAGAAGGGGACGCACTATTGTCTACAAGCCCTTCTGGAATACCATTGTGCCCCAGGGGCACACAAGCAGGTGCACAAGCCAGTTGCACCTCCCCCCCCCCCCCCCCCCCCCCCCCGGAGCTCAATGTATAATACAGCTCTAGGAGTGGCACATTTTTGGGGTCAATCTCTTCAAAAATAATAGGTTGATATTTAAAGGAAATAAAGGTTTCTTACATTCCCCTGGTATGACCAGGTAGTACAGTCTACCCTAAGTTTGAGGGTCCTAAACACCGACTGATTGGATAAGAAAGCCTGTATTCTGTTTAAGCTGGCTTTGACTCCTGATGTCTCCCCTTTAAAAGGAAGGCATATGGAGCTCGGCAAACTCTTTCCATTCTAGTACATTAAGAGAAAATGATAGCCAGCAGTCTAGGCTGCAGATAACAGCACCTGGGCAAGGAGGTCAGCTGACAATGCTCGTGGCTTGATCTCACAGCACCGCTGTGATCTCTTCTTAGCTGCATAGAAGCAGTGCAGTAGTGCACCTATTCCCTCCATATTTTTTTTTGACATGCAACTCTCCAACTCTCACTTATATTCGGTGGTGCCTTGGCAGTGGCATGCTAAAATATTGAAGTGTTGCCCAGTCCTGATAGAATGTAATGTCCACACCCAAATATAGGCAGCTTAAGAACACAACGTATTACACAAAGTTCTGGTTGATTATTTCAATGGAGCTTTTTGGCTTCTTTGCCTGGAGTTGTACCAGTCTTCCTAGGTCCAGGAGTCCTCTCCACTCTTCTGCCTGTCTATGTTGCTTGAATTTTGCTCCTTTCTATTCCAGAAAATGCTTATCTTGATTATTTTTTCCCATTGCTTTTTCTGCTGATTGTGATTCAACATTAATTAATTCATCATTTAGGTTTTGATTTACATCAAATGGTGCTATGGAGACTCCATTGCAACGTGACGGAGTAGCTATACCGCAATGAGCAGGCCTTTAGTTTAATCACGCCATGATTAAACCCTTGCGATGAGGTAAAGGCCATCAGAGGTTGACCTCTAATTTCGCCCACCCAACTTAGATTTCTTTTCAAAGAGAAAATCCTTTTTCTTTTATTTTCAAAAATAAAATACAGCGTTTGGGTTTTCTTTTTTAAAATAAAATGTTTGGGGCGTGGCCAAGATGGCGAGCAGGTAAGATGTGTTGCACATCGTCTCCCTACTCCCGGGCACCCAATCTCACCAAAACAGCACGTAGTTCCCTCTACCAGGTCGGCAACAAGGAGGAAACATGTATCTTGCCCACCAGGGCCGTCGACATCCAGCAACTCGGAGTTGGAGGGCGGAGTGCGGAATGTAGGGAATCTGAGTCCTGAGAGGCAAGAGGGGAAAAATGGCGCACTGGCCCCGTTGGCTGGCGATAACCCAGTGGAGTCGACCGGAGCCCCTGCGCCATCGACAGAGGGGAGAGAGGGGCTCGACGTGGGGCCCAGATACAAGCCTGGAGAGGAAACAGCAGAGGTGGACGCCAAGGGAAGCGGGGTCCGCTGAGGCCTAGTGGGGCCGAGATAATCACTGGAGCGGAAGCAGGGGCAGCAGACCGGTGATCATGTACGAAGCTGCCACCCTGCCTTGGAGAATGTCGGCCGGAGAGACCCGGTGGCCGACTAAAGCTGGAGTGGTGACTTGGAAGTGCCCGGAACTGATGGGGCCGACCCTTGAGCCTCACGGAGTAAGGCCTGAGAGCGGGATCCGGGGCAGACACCTTCAACTGCGGCAGATGAGAAGCAGAGCCGGGAGTGGATGCCGGAAACCTCCGGAGGGCCGCAATCTTCACATCTTGGGAGTGGGGATCAGGGAATAGCTAACTGAGGTGAGGAGGGCCAAGCCTGCGAGATCAGAGCAGGCTCCTGTATACAGATGCCCGGGGTCCCAGAGCAGACCAGAGGAGGGGGCCCCAGGGAGGATGTCCCCCCCAGCGCCTGGATGGGAGACAGGCAACGTGCTAGTAAGCGGTCCGGAGCGGTTGCGAAGTGAGCAGCAGCTGCCTTCCCTCGTGACCTAACGACCAAACTGATCAGTTTACACATGTGGTGGAGTATGATCTCACACAGCAGATGAATTGCTGGTGAGTGACTAGGAGAGGAGGGCGTTGGAGGAGATTGTGGCATGGCTGGGGGTGCCTTCATAGGAAGCAACGCATAGAGTGGAGCCCTCCAGTGTCACCTGGAGCTGCAGGATTGGCGCATCTATGGCACGGGAGGAGCAGGTCATGAGGAGCAGCCACGCAGTCAGTGATACGGAAGGTGAGAGGCAGCAGCCCTGCGAAGGGAGCGAGGGACCCCAGCTCACAGCAAGTCCCCCGGGGCGGGAAGGTGATGATGAGCACAGACAGTTGGTGTCTGGTGCAGCAGCAGAGGTCTGGCACTCGCCGCCCTGGGTACGGATCCATTGGAGTGAAGTTAGGCCTATGGAGGGGGAGCTGAGTTGCGCATCTTCGACAGATGGTGGCGATCGTTCGGGCCTTTGGGCTCACTGCAGCATACCCCCGCAGAGAGTGCAGGGGAGACCACGGGGGCTCTGTGGGCAGTGCTAGAGAGTAGCGACCGGAGGAACGCGGTGGTGGCCAGCTGCGACGAGCTGGGAAGAGCACAGCCGAGATGAAAGGCCCATTCCAGAGCTCATCACTTCCGCCCGCTGATAGTTTGGTGACCCGAGCACAGCGACGACAGGGCGGTAATCAGAGTTGCAGGCATGTCCTCAGTGCGAGGGAAGAAGGACCGGACCATAAAAGATATGTTGCCACAGACACAGACCTTACTAGAGACATTGTTGAACACATTGAGAGTGGATTTCCAGGCACTAAAAAGTCAAGTTGCAGGGGAGGTAAAAGAGATTCACTGCGACATGGCTGCGATCGGAGAAAGAGTGCCTAGCTTGGAGGACCAAGAGCAAGCTCGAGGGGAAGAGTTGGAACATCTACAGCAGGAGGTGATCCGTCTGCGGGCCCATCAGATAGATATACAAGCACATAGAGAGGACTTAGAAAACTGCTCTAGGTGGAGTAACATCCATGTGAATAGAGTCCCATTGAACACAGAGGGATCGGACATGGTTCAATATTTGCAAGGGCTGTTCAGGGACACACTGGGGGTCCCATCAGACTTTGAGATTCGCATAGACAGGGCGCAGAGAGTGAGGCTGAGAAGAAGGGCTCCTGCACCCCCACCAGACATCTTGACATTCCAACTGCACTATCCGCTCAAAGAATGCATCTTATGGGAAGCCAGGGTGAAACCCCCGATCACGCACCAGGGCCATCCAATAGCCTTATATCAAGAATTGGCTGCCATTACTCTGCAAAAGAGGCGAGAGTTTAGAGTAGTGACTACACACTTGTGGGAGCAGGGAGTGGCCTATTCCTGGGCCACGCATTCAGGTTAATCTTCAAATGGAATGGCAAACTTCACTACCTCAAATCCCTACAGGACACATGCAAGCTTCTGGGCCTAGAGCAGCACATCCAAGAGGGATTGCCCAGCCACGAACGTCAGCCCCCTCGGGGACATTGGCAGCGAGTTGGTCGACGGCGCCTCTCTGAGCACACATTGCTTTGGAGATGGTTTCGAAAGACACAGCCTCCCAAGACAGCTTGTGTTTCTGAAGGGAACATTACAAAGAGTAGACCAAGGCCCGGGGGGGGGCAGCTGGGAGCGGGGAGACAGGGTCCTATGGGCCACAACACGCTCCTTACACTTTTCTATTCCAGGGGCACCCGCAAACGCTCTGGGGGCACTGGGCAATTTTTGAGGTTCGGGGATTCTAGGTTGGGGTTAGGAGGGGGAGGGCTAGAACTGGTGTGCTGCAAAATGGGGCTACGTTGGAAGGGATCGAGGCAGGGAAACTTAGAGCTAGGGGGACAGGGAGTCCATGGCAGGCCAGCGGGAGGACATACCCAGGGACTCAGCGGTCACCTTTCGATCCTACTTCATGTCACACTCCACACTGAAAATAGTTACCCTCAATGTGAATGGCCTCAACAAACCTATCAAGAGGAAAGCCATCCTATCCTATCTGGAGAACCTGAGGGTTGATGGGTGCCTCCTCCAGGAGATCCTTCTCCTCTCCAAAGATTTGCACCAGGTGCGATCTAGGGCATTTCCTCAATAATTTTTCTCTTCCACCTCCGATAAAAAAGCAGGAACAGCCATATTGATCGCCAGGCAATTCACGGGGTGGGTTGGGGACAAAATAGTTGAAATTAAAGGTTGCATCTTATCATACAGGCTATGGATGGGGGGATTCTCCCTGGTTGTATGCACCCAACTCAGGACAGGAGCCCTTTTTGAAGGCGGCCTTATCCGAGGTCATGTGCACGCAGGAACAGTGGTTGCTGTTGGGAGGGGAACTCAACTTAGTCATGGATGACACCCTGGATAGATCGGGCCATCACTATAGTCAAGCGGGTGTATTGTCCAGTGAAGGTAAGGGATGGATTCAGTTGTGGGGCCTGGTAGATGTCTGGCGGATGGCTCACCCACACACCTCTCAATTTTCTTTTGTTCTTGAAAGTTCTTTATTCAAATCAGTTGATAAAATGTATAAACAGGATCTACAGCCGACGCGTTTCGTCCTCAAGGGACTTCTTCAGGGCTGTTTACAAAAAAGACAATATACAAGACATATAATTAAAAACTTAAATCAATAAAGCTTTAAAAAAAAGCGACTACGCTAGTACAAAGGATGCCAGGCTACATCAACAGTACATCACAAAATTGAAATTCGTCCAAGTCCTATATTTCAGATGCCAACAAAATAGGATATGTCTAGAACCAACTTGATTGTCTTAGCAAAAGAATTCTTTAACCCATTTTTTTGAGTGAAAAAATAAATAAATGAACTTCATTCATTGAGCTTATCTGTTTAGTTTTAAGATAGCCAAGTTTCATTTGTGGTTCTCATTTGCAATATTAACATCTTTTACTACTTTCAGAAGAGGAGACAGTACTTTTTACATAAAGCATAATACAGGTTTTTGCATATCATTCTCCATCATTCTCCATATATATATATATATACATGATAAAATAAATTAAAACAATTGATATTTACAGTCTGTCATTTGCCGTTTACACTTGGAAATGGAACAGTAGCTCTCAGTGGAGATTTTTTCACCGATGTATTTATGCTAATGGATCTGCCCAAACTAACATGGCCGCTACGATTGAATACTTTTCATAGTATCGTCGCTAGGGACGCGTTCCCCCTTTTTATAGACATATCGTTATGAACTTGTCAGCAATGGTTTTCCTTCTATATCTCATCATGCAATGAATATTGACTGATGGAAGTAAATTCAATTCGTCTTTGTTAGACAAATAATTCGCCCAAACTAAAATGGCCGCCACGTGGAGATACCATACAGAGGATCGTCGCTGTGAATGTTTTTCCTTGGTTCTTGACTCGAATAAAACATGGCAATGATTATGTTGCCTCTAGGGCTCCGACTCACATAATGTTTTGATTTAAGGCAGGATTCACAAACTAATGTATATCGCATAACGAAACTCGCGTTCAAACACAATATGGCGGCCGCGTAACTTCATTTGGCTCTCTAATATTATTCAAAAAACACTTGTATAATATGGCCACCGCGGCTAGCATCGAAACTAATTGGCGGATGTAACCCAGGTGTATGCAATTAGCGATAGCCTCTGGGGTATATAAACTTGACAAAATATGTCAGTATCCTGCCGGCTTTTGACGGAGGGGGACGTCGTCGTTTCACGCTATCCTATCAAGCCACGAAGGAGCCAGGGGATGCTGCAAAACACTTTATTAAGGTAAAGGGGATACCAAAATAGATTAGATATGGGAACCTAAGAGATCTGGAGCCCAGTGGATAACTTTGGGGAAGTATTTATTTGGTCATCTCCCTTGGTCTAAAATTAAGGGATTTTTCTTATCACCATTATTTGTTAGGTTCTTTTCAGATCATTACAATGTAGATTTTTTTTCTTGCTCTTTTTCTCTTTAATGTATATAGACAAAGAAGTATCTTTTATGAGATGTCATATAAAGACAGGAAACCCTGTAAGGACTTCTCTCTGTCTTTTTCTCATTTTTCTTAGAGTTTCCTAGAAATAGAACTTCCATATATTCCTCCTACAAAAAAGAAGATACTAGTAGGTAAGACATGCATATTTCTCGTTAATTTTAACTGAGAGGTAGTGATACATCACAATTAGTTGGGCACATAATAGCATGTCAAACATACGTGGTCAAGGGATGTATTTTGGGTTCTTGACTCTCTGATTTTAGGTTTCCACCACCTATATTTTATATTATCTATGTCCTTGTGTGTTTCTTTTAATAGACGATAAACGGAGGTCCCCATTACCCTTCTACTCTGGTTCCACTGCTATTGGATTATTATCCTCATTCTTGGATGTAAGTGATTATGATGCCGCCATTCACTTATAGTGTCACACCAAGCCAACCCTCTTGAAAACCCATAACATACCAGCCCCTGCCTTGCTGTCATTAGTGGGATTTTGACACTTTTTGTTTATCCTATAGGTGGCTTGAATATATAATATTGAAAACACCTCATATCATGGGTGTGACTCGGTTGTAGTCGAAATTCTAAACGAAACTTACTGCCCTTCAACAAGAAGTGATCTGCTGAAACAAAACTCCATTCGGACAGGTGTCTGAAAGATGTGGTAGGTCTTAGGTTATCAACTGCATTTAAGCCAACAGACCCACTATTGGCCTCTTGAATGTACTTACATGTGGCTTGTCTCCTGCCCTCTAATTATCTTTGTATTAAGGATCTCTTGTTGATCATTTTCAGATGCCACGTGATCCATTATACAATCACACAGTTATATTCATACACCCCTTTAACAACGGGAGAAGATCCAGGGACACCATCGCTAGTGATTATTCTGGTAGGGTTGCTTTCTAGTACTAAACATACTTCTGTTAGTCTCTCTCTCTACTTCCCCCCCTTTATACTTTGGGGCCTCCATTCCTGAGACCTCTATGGGGAACATATCTTGGTAGGATTGCTATCTAGTGGCAAATACACTACTGTTAGTCTCTCTTCCTACTTCCCCCTCTTTATACCTTGGGGCCTTCATTCCTGAGACTTCTATAGGGAATGAGGAGCGCCAGATCTTTAAGGGCAACCAAATATATGGAGAATGATATGCAAAAACCTGTATTATGCTTTATGTAAAAAGTATTGTCTCCTCTTCTGAAAGTAGTAAAAGATGTTAATATTGCAAATGAGAATCACAAATGAAACTTGGCTATCTCAAAACTAAACAGATAAGCTCAATGAATGAAGTTCATTTATTTATTTTTTCACTCAAAAAAATGGGTTAAAGAATTCTTTTTCTAAGACAATCAAGTTGGTTCTAGACATATCCTATTTTGTTGGCATCTGAAATATTGGACTTGGACGAATTTCAATTTTGTGATGTACTGTTGATGTAGCCTGGCATCCTTTGTACTAGCGTAGTCGCTTTTTTTTAAAAGCTTTATTAATTTAAGTTTTTAATTGTATGTCTTGTATATTGTCTTTTTTGTAAACAGCCCTGAAGAAGTCCCTTGAGGACGAAACGCGTCGGCTGTAGATCCTGTTTATACATTTTATCAACTGATTTGAATAAAGAACTTTAAAGAACAAAAGAAAAATTTGATGTGATCATTCCTGTTTACCTGATTGGAGATAAGAGTCTACTAAAAACGTTTAAGTGGTGCACCTTGACCTTTTTCTTAAAATCTATTCATAGTTCATGTTTTGAACCTACACTGTAACAGTGGGTGTTTTTTGAAGTGTGCACACAGACTGCCCCATGCACTAGAGGGTGGGTCCAAAAGAAAGATATTTCTTGGAGAATATTTGACTAGGTGCTGTCATCTTGGGAATCTTCCACTGTTGCCTCATTCTCTGAACACCAAAAGAATTCTCCACCTGATCAACAAAGCTCACCACACAAATATGGACAGCCTTTTACTCGCGTAGGACGCCGAGAAGGCACTTGAGCGAGTGGACTGGGACTTTTTAGATAAGACATTGGTACATTTTGGTTTGGGGGACCGTTTCAGGGCTTGGGTGACGAGTTGCTACAGCATGCCCACAGCGACAATTAGGGTAAACAGGATATCTTCAAACCCTTTCAAGGGACGCGGCAGGGGTGCCCGTTGTTGCCTCTTCTCTTTGCCCTATATGTTGAACCACTGGTGCAGAGGATATGGGACAATCCCAACATCACGGGCATACCCTTTGACGGGGCGAGACATACAATAAGCCCCTACGCGGACAACATCATCGCGGCCCTAGAGGCTTCCAACTGCTCGGTTCCGGCGTTCTTGCAGGACCTAGAATCTTTCGGCCAGGTGTCTGGGTTCCGTGTAAATGTCGGGAAGTCCATAATTCACCAACTGGGCCAGCGAGGGGAGGGCACGGGAACGAGCAGAGACTCCTACACAGGGATACAGATCAGGAAGTCCATCCCATATCTGGGGATAGAATTGGCCCAGTCCATATCACGGATGCTCACACTGAACTACTCTAAATTGATCGACCAAGTCAACAGGGAGCTACAGAATTGGAAGCATCATCAGCTGTCACTGCTGGAGTGGAAAAGAATGATTAAAATGTCTATTCTCCCTAAAGCTCTATTTCTCTTCCAGACAATTCCGATGTGGCCCCGACCGGGGACAATTCACAAGCTGCAGCAGGCAATACAGCAGTTCTTTTTGGCAGGAGCACGGCCCCGCATGCGGAGGGAATTGAGCTACTGGTGGCCAGATGAGGGAGGTCTGGGGATTCCGAGCGTGATAGAGTACTTCAGGGCGGTGCATCTGAGGTACTTGGTGGATAGGTTATTCCAAGACGGGAAGCTAGCGAAACTCTTATATGGAAGGTCCCTTTCCTGAAGAGAACGGATAGACCACCAAATATTTCGGGCTCCCCCATAACGGGCACAACACTACAAATCTGGGATGGGGTGGTCACTAGAAAGGGCTTGACATCCTTTCCTTCCCCCATGATGCCTTTATTTGACAATCAGGAGTTTACACCAGGGGTTGACGAGAGGACGTTCTTGGAGTGGCGGTAGTCGGTATGCAAAGCGGCAGGGAACTTATTTGACGTAGAGGGGATCCTTTCATTCTCCCAGCTCCGAAAAGAATACGCCCTTCCTGAAACTGAAAGATTTCACTACTTTCAGAATCGCCACTGGCTCCTTCACTCAGAAATACAGCCGAAAGTCAATAGGAAATTGACCACATTTGAGAAATGGTTAGTGACGAAGATCACCGATAAGAAAATGATCCCTGAATTATATGATATGTTGTTGCTGCCAAACCCTACACAGCCCATTGCCAGCCAGAAACGCTGGGTGAGGGAGCTGGGACGGGATCTCACAGAGAAGGAGTGGGGGGATATATATTACCGAGCACATGATACAGCGTGCAACACCGCCAGTAGGGAAACCGCTGTTAAGATTGGCATGTACTAGTACTTGATGCCGGTGCAACTTAATAAGGGGAACCCAGATCGTAGTCTGACTTGTTGAAGGGGCTGTGGGGAATAGGGCACGTTATTGAATTTGCTATGAGAATGTAGGGAACTGACACTATAATGGTCCAAGATACTAGATAACGTGGATCGACAATTTAAGACGCAAATCCCGAGATTCATGGCCATGTTGTGCTGGGACTTCCCAATTCACAAACGTATCCCCTAATGCCCCGGAAGGGGAAACAGATAGGACTATCCCTGGGGCAGCACTGCAAAACATCTTATCGCATTGGGGGACGTGGACAACACCGATGTACAAGGCTTGGCTGTATAGGCTATGGCACATGTTGGGGATGGAGCAGGTACAGGCCTCTCTTACTAACTCAGCGGAGAACTTCAGAGACGTTTGGCGACCGATAGTGTCTCTCCTGGTTACTGAATTCAACAAAATCACATGCCCAAAGTACCTTCGCCTCCTCCATCTCACAGCTCGATATGAGGCGGACACGGAATCCTGATTTGAACTCTGGATATCTCCCTTCACACCGGTTTAAGGCTGAGATGGGCCCTAAGCACACCAATTCAGGGGAGGGAAGGGAATGGGTGCGAAGGGTTTGCATATCTTTTTGGCGTAGATGTGTATTTCAGTTATCTAACTAGACTATAGCATATGCCTACCCTAAAAGGTGCCTTACAGGACTCAGAGGGGGAATGCTGGACTGTACCCACACAACGGACAATATTGGCTGAACGCATGTTCTTTTTGGGGCTTTGGGTAGAAGTGGGACCTGAAACAATTATCATGAGTGTATGTTATTTATTTGCTGCAGACTGTCAATAAAAACAAAGTTAAACCTAAAATAAAATGTTAAATGACTGCCCAAGGATTCTAAGCAAATAGCTCAAACTATCCATAATGACAGATATTTGAGTTATGAAAGGAGTTGAATACTGTACTACACAGATAGTGCTTGATCTCACTGAGTTTTCTGAACAGATGCTTTAACTTGTGGTATCTGATCATTGCCCTATGTTTATTTATTTATAGAGCACAACATTCATCCCAGGGGATGTCACGGCGCTGGGGATAACGGAAATAGGTGGGGTCTGAGGGGTTGGTGAAACAGATGTCATTCCTTGGGAAAAAGGTGTGTTTTGAGTTTTTTTCTGAAGATGTTGTAGTCTTTGGTCAGCCTGAGTTCGACTGGGAGTTCATTCCAGTGTTGTGCAGCCAATTAGGAGAACATACGGCCTCCTGTTCTAGACTTGTTTATTTTATTTTTTTCGCCATGAGCAAGATGTTGCGATCTTAGTGGTCTCGCGGGGGTGTAGAAACGTATTCTGTTCTGAAGGATCATGGGGCCCGTGTCATGGAGTGTCCTGTGGGCATGACTGAGGAGCTTGAAACAGGCTCTTTGACGCATGGGCAGTCAGTGGAGTTGTTTTAAGCACTCTTTTTCTGAACTGTATTTGCCTTTGTTGCATACTAGCTTAGCTGTGGCATTTTGCACCACCTGCAGTCATTTAAATAGGTAGTCTGGCATGCCCACAAAGAGATCTCTGTACTGGGGTGAATTTATGACATTGTTCTGCATTCTGTCCATCCCCTGTGGTTTTTGCATTTGTCACCCCGAGTGGGATGGGTATGCTCAGACGTGAGTCCCTTGCACTCCACACCACTGGATTCAAGCAAGCCTGGCTGAAGACGGCTGGAATGCCAGAAACCGGTCCTCGGAAGCTTGTTTCCGGTCCAGGGAAGGCATGGCTTGGCAGTTCGGGCTGGACTGTTCCCATGAGGCACAGGGTCAGACTGATTTGCATATGGTCATGTCTGAACTGGGGTGGTGTGGAGTGCAAAAACACGATGGATTAAGGCCCAGATCTCTGTAGTGGGGTGAATGTATGACATTGTTCTGCATTCTGTCCATCACCTGTGGTTTTTGCATTTGTCACCCCGAGTGGGATGGGTATGCTCAGACGTGAGTCCCATGCACTCCACACCACTGGATTCAAGCAAGCCGGGCTGAAGACGGCTGGAATGCCAGAAACCGGTCCTCAGAAGCTTTTTTCCGGTCCAGGGAAGGCATGGCTTGGCAGTTCGGGCTGGACTGTTCCCATGAGGCACAGAGTCAGACTGATTTGCATATGGCCATGTCTGAACTGGGGTGGTGTGGAGTGCAAAAAAACGATGGATTTAGGCCCAGATCTCTGTACTGGGTTGAATGTATGACATTGTTCTGCATTCTGTCCATCACCTGTGGTTTTTGCATTTGTCACCCCGAGTGGTATGGGTATCCTCAGACGTGAGTCCCATGCACTCCACACCACTGGATTCATGCAAGCCGGGCTGAAGACGACTGGAATGCCAGAAACCGGTCCTCGGAAGCTTGTTTCCTGTCCAGGGAAGGCATGGCTTGGCAGTTCGGGCTGGACTGTTCCCATGAGGCACAGGGTCAGACTGATTTGCATATGGCCATGTCTGAACTGGGGTGGTGTGGAGTGCAAAAAAACGATGGATTTAGGCCCAGATCTCTGTACTGGGGTGAATGTATGACATTGTTCTGCATTCTGTCCATCACCTGTGGTTTTTGCATTTGTTAAATGCGCTGAACCCATGTTAGAGGGGCTATAACAAGGGAGAGGGCCTTTAACAACTGGTATAGTCCTCGGCATAAGGGCTATAAGGCCAGATCATTCCACCTACTAAGGGTAGAATTTTCTAAGTTACAAAGGCAGAAATATGAAGGCAAATATTGGAATGTTGTAGCTCCAGGCTTATCAGGGTCTTCTCCTTCTGAGGAGCATCGCCCCACTAGGTGGCAGCTGATTTAAACACATGAAAAATAAAATGATAATAAACCAATCTTATCATTTTATTTTTCTATTTACCTGCAGGCTGCCAGCGAGCCACGTCATAGGGCAGGGCGGCGCCATGCAATCTGTCACAACAGTTGGGAGGAGGGGTGATTGGCACTACTAAGAGTACATGATGGTTTGGCCACCTGTCTTAGGCCGGCCAAACTATCATTAGCACTTAGCATTTCTCCATCCGGGCTATGTTGTACTGCCGGGTGGAGAAAAGACACCTACTCCCAGTCTGAGCACTAAACCAGGCCCCCCAGACCAATCTCAGTGCTTCTGTTATGCTGAGAATAGTATTTAGAGTATGAGGGCAGCATCAGGATTGCTATCTGGGAGCCTACACAGTGTGCACCAGCCCTGGAGTCGATGATCGAGAGAGGAGTAATGCGGCGACAGCAGCAGTATGTAAATAAAGTTTATATATATGTATTTTTTTCTGTTCTTATCTTTGTATTCACCCCTCCCGACTGCCCCACCATTTTGGTTCCTGAGCAGCCACCACTGGGGGCTTAAACCAGCCATTATAACCCCAGAGTTATTCCAATGTCTTCAATGGAGCTTTCAACATTCCAATGTTCCAATATAGCCTAAGAGCCCTGCGTAGCAGGCTCTACCAACCTTTGAAAGCCCACTCCAGTGTTAAAGGCCCGAACTAAGGGCGAGGGCCTTTAAGAAGGGAGCGGCCCTTTAATGGCCCAGTGGAGCCTGCTAAGTAGGGCTCTAAGGCTATTAGAACATTCCGCCCATAGAAGGCTCACTGTTCGGATTTGTAAAAACAAAAGCCTCTCGGAGCCGGAGGGGGTTTAAATCCCTTCAAGTTTCGAGAGGCCTTTGCTCACAGCAACAGCTGTGAAATAAGAAAATATATTTGAATGTTGCTCTCCAGGCTTCTATTGGCTGGTAGAAGCCTGGAGCAATTCATTGTCTTTAATGGAGCTTTCAACCTTCTAATGTTCTAATATAATTTAAAAAACGGACTTTAATAATGTAAATGGTATAGATGGGTCTCAAACACCACCAACTAAACTGTCCATAATAGGACCAGATTGAGAAAAGTTGTGTTTCTGATACTGTACAATCTGGGAGGGTTAAAATTGCGTTGCTTACCTAAAGTGCAAACAAATTACTATTGATCGTAAGCACCCGCTTCCTGAGATAAAAGCGCAGTTGTCACACTCATGCATCTACTGAGTAGATCCATCGTTAGTCCTAGTCTCCCCATCACCCTGTCTAGAGTTATGTAGCAACAGTCCCATCAAGACTTGAGAAAACTGGGGTGAGGGATAGAGAGAGACAGACACTGGAGCCATCTTGGATTAGATATGGGTTCAGCCTTGTCGGTTAGAGAGTAAAACATTATTTTGCAATTAATTTGCAATTAAGGTGGTGTGACTCACCAGGGGCCTGCATGAAAAAAGAGGGGGGGATACCATTAACCTTAGGGTTAGCCACTTGTTAATTACTTTTATATCATAATGGGGCTGATAGGGTAATGGCTGGTTTATAATAGGGAAAAGTCTTGATTGTTTTTCATTTTTAACTGCGGATGAAATATGAATTATTTTATTATCTAAATTGATAATGAAAACAGATTTTTTGATCTTGCACTTTTATTATCATTTTGTAATTGATCGAATAAAGGATTTGACTATGACTATGACTCGCCAGACTTCAGGTAATATTATCCTATGACAAGAACCTCAACTGACCAAGATACAGACATGGAACCCAGGTGGCCCAGGAGACTGAAGGCACCTGGTATGCAAAAGGCCAGCAGAGAACACCAAAACAAGTTATAACAGTGCAGACAAAATGACTGACTTGGGAACAAGATACAATTGGACTGATAGGGAAGGAAACCATAAAGATCTAGACACCTAGGACTGAGTGACAATCAGTGTGGAAGCGAAATGCTGACTGCAGCTGACAAACTGTTGTCAGGCAAGAGTGTCGCCCATGAATTTCATTTTTGTGCTAACTCTGATCAATCTACCCCTAGAGTGAACCTGCTGACCAGATACGGAATGACCTCTAGTCTCTCGTGGGCCAGCTGGCACTTCCATTCTCCAAAGTCTTTATGCTTCTCCCCTATTAGGCTTGGTGGCAACGTGCTCACTATGCCACAGGATTTCAGCTAGCCTAGCTGATAAGGGGTAATACCTCGAAACCAGTCCCAGGATGCTTGTTTCAGGTCCAGGGAAGACCTGGCTTAGCAGTTCGGGCTGTATTGTTGCCATGAGGAACAGGGTCAAGACTGATTTGCATATGGTTGAATCCAATCTGGGGTGGCGTAGTGAGAAAAAGAACTATGGATTAAACCCAGATCTCTTCACTTGGGTAGAATGTATGATTTATTCAGCATTCCGTCCATCATTTATTTGCATAGCACTTTTCACCCTAAGTGGGACGGGAATGCCCAGACGTGGGTCCCTACCTCACTGTTCCACTGGATTCAAGCTAGCCTGGCTGATGAGGGGTAATACCCCAAAACCAGTCCCAGGATGCTTTTTTCCAGTCCAGGGAGGACCTGGCTTGGCAGTTCGAGCTGGACTGTTCCCATGAGGAACAGGGTCAAGACTGATTTGCATACGGCTGGGTCCAAACTGGGGCAGCGTAGTGAGCAAAAGAATGATGCATTTAAGCCAGATCTCTTTACTGGGGGAGAATGTATGATTTATTCAGCATTCCGTACATCATTTGTTTGCGTAGAACCTATAGTCAGTCATTTCCAGCACCATATGTCTTCTCATGTCCACTCACCATTTTGCTGGTGAATCTTGCACAAACAAGCGCAGGCAAAAATAGGTTTGACTTGTGCACACTTTTTTGTAACCATTTTATTGCATTTTTATAACAAGATTGTTCTGTGTTACACATGGGCATAGTACATTGACAGTATGTGTATATTCATCACCGAAACAGGGCAGGTTTGACATAATACAAAAACGAAGGAAGTCATGTTTCTTATCAAGCACTTATGCATGAGAACATGTGTCAACACTGCTACTATTCAGGACAATTAGAGGTGCTAGCTAGAATCCTTCCCAGTCAGAATCTATGACAAGTTCTTTAGGGTTGAAGAGTGAGACCCAAAGTGCCAACAATTACCAGTAGATTTTTATGCAGTATCATCTAGGCTTGGATTAATCTAACTGCACTTGAGGATTTTAGGCAGGTGCAACGGTAACAGTAAAAAGGCAAGAAAATATCGAAACTACAAATATCGACATACAAAATAATCATGTCCTAAATATCGATAACAAATACATCGACACTCTATATTTAACTAATAAAGTACAAAAACATCGATGACACATTATCGCAAAACAAAAATATCGACTCTAAAATATCATACACACACATATCGATTTTAAATATATCGAATATCTTAAATAAAGATAGCACCTAACAAAACCATTGATAACACAAATATCTACATCAATATTATCGCTATAATAAATTATCGACATCACAAAAACACACAAAATAATTTTTTTACACACTATAAATATTAAATATAATAAATACACGCATGTTATGTTATGTTATGTTAATTTGTTTCTTCTATAGCGCTCGGCTACTCCGAGGAGCATCCCGGCGCTTTGGCGAAGAATATCAGCAAGTAAGACAACAACATAACAACTAAAATGCAGACAAAAGAGAGAGAAAAAATTATTTAAAGGCAAGGAGACTGGGAGCCTGTCTAAGGCAAAGTGGTAGTTCATTCCAAGCCTTCGGAGCTAGGTAGCGGAATGATCGACCTCCCATCCTTGTCCGCCTGATAGCCGGGACTGTCATCTTGGATAGACAAGATGATCTCAAGGACCTACTAGGTACATATCGGGAGAGACGTTTCCTTGTGTACTTGGGGCCAGTGCCTTGTAAAGCTTTGAAGGCAAAAGTCAGGCTTCTGAAAAGAATTCTCTTTGCGATCGGTAACCAGTGTAAGGTGTTCAGTAGGACAGTGGCACCTGCTCTTCTAGGGAGCCCGTAGATAGCACGGGCTGCCGAGTTCTGGACTACTTGCAAACGGGTCAAAAGATATTTGGGTAGACCCAAGAAGAGAACGTTTGCATAGTCCAGTCGAGATCCGAGGGAGAAACTTCCTCAGCATACGTAAAATGCCGAAGCATTTACCTGAAAGGCACGAAATATGTGGCCCAAAGGACAGTTCACTGTCCACAATCACTCCCAAGTTTTTAGCCTTGAGAGACACATTGTCAGGGGGAAACATATCTTGTGGCCACCAAGCTTTCCAGTCTGGTTCACAGGCGCATCCAAAAAAGAGCAGCTCCGACTTATCGGAATTGCACTTTAAGCCATTACACCTGAACCACTCAAAGACGGCACCAAGGCAATCCCTGATCTGTATGCCGTAGAGTGACCCGCTCCTATCACAAGTGAATAGGAGCTGGGTGTCATCGGCGTAGGATATGATCTGGGCGCCGAAGGACTCCGCGACTACCGCCAGAGGGGCCATAAAGATGTTAAACAGCATGGGGCTGAGAATGGAACCCTGCGGGACCCCCACCTCTAGCGGAGCCATATCAGTGGAGAAAGGGGGCGCCCAGATTGTTTGCCGGCGGTCGGCCAGAAATGATTTAAGCCAATTCCACACCGTTCCCCGAAGGCCGCTCTCCCAGAGTCTTGCAAGGAGGCGATCGTGAGGAACGGTGTCGAAAGCCGCCGACAGATCAAGCATTACCAACATGGCTCTTCCCCCAGAGTCGAGTACTTCCCTGATGGCATCCGTGACCTCGAGAAGAGCCGACTCCGTGCTATAATTTGCACGGAACCCAGATTGCGTGGCATGCAACAGATCGTTTCCTTCGATGAAATTGGAAATCGTCCAATGTGCAAATTTCTCGGCCACTTTCGCCAGAGCAGGGAGAAGGGAAATAGGCCTATAGTTGGCATGGATAAGGGGGCCCAAGGTAGGCTTCTTGATCAGTGGCAGGATCAAAGCATGCTTCCATGCCTGCGGAACCACACCTGTTGACAGGGAGGAATTCAGAAGGGGGTTCAGCAGGACATTTAAGGCAGGTACCACCTTCCCCAGATATTTAGCCGGGCACGGATCAAGTAGAGAGCCTGATTTCAAACTTGACAGAAGCTCGAGAGAAGTATCAAGACACAGATGGGGAAATTCTGAAAGAATAGGGCCTTGACCCTCCATAAAAGAAGGGAGGCATGAAGGGCTCGAAACCAACTGTGAGCTAGAGTCGGAAAGAGAGGCTTGAATGGTTGTGATTTTACTAACGAAAAAAGTTGCAAGCTGTTGTATCCATACTTCTGAATGAGTATGAGATGGAGTACAGGTAGCTGGAGAAGTAAATTCCAGAACAACTTTAAAAATTTCTTTACACCCATTTTCTGCCTCATCAATTCGACGCTCGAAATAAGCCTTTTTTTCATTCCAGATCGACTGATGGTAGGCTTTAGTGAGCGCTCGATATTTCAATTTTTCAGTCGGATCATAGGTCCGTCTCCACACTCTCTCGGCCCTTTTACATCCCTGCCGTTGCATCTTTAACTGGGGAGTGAACCATGGGGCCTACGCTCTACGTTGACCTGATTTAGGCTTTTTTTCGGGGATTAAGGTCTCAAATCTGGTTATCAGCCATTTATGGAAGAGAGCAAGATTCTCTTCCAAATTGCCCAAAAGAGGACATGGAAAGGTGGTAAGGGCCTCAGATAACATATCCACCAAATGTAGATGGAAAGGGCGCGAAGTCCGCATGGTCTCTATTGATTCTCTCACCCGAGTAAGAGCGGTGGCAGGCACGGAAAAGGAAATCAAGAAATGATCAGACCACAGTACTGGTTGTATGGAAGTTATAGTAATATATTTCGTTGAAAAAACCTGATCCAGGGTATGGCCTTTATTATGTGTCGGTTCTTGCAGGAACAGAGATAATCCTAATGGGGCTGTGATGTCACTAAGTTTCATTGCATCAGGGTCAAGCATATTATCCATATGGACATTAAGATCCCCAAGAAGAACACAGTGCTCAGACCTAAGACAGGGGACTGAGAGCGCTACTTGTAGTTCATCAAAGAAAAGCCCTGCAGGTCCCGGGGTTCTATACAGAAGAATCCCGGTACAGGCCTGAAGGGGAGAAAAATGAAGAGTGAAGCCGAGGGCTTCACATCCCTGAATATTCTCTACCATAAAGGTTGAGCAGGGAATGTTTTTATTTACAACAAGTGCTACTCCTCCTCCTCTGCCCGATATTCTATCCCTCCTGAAGATGTTGTATTCCGGAGGGATGGCGTTGGCTAAATCAGGTGCGGAGCAATCACTTAGCCAGGTCTCTGTAAGAAATAAACACGATATATTGGAATTCTGTAATAGATTCCAAATATCCAGAGAATGACAGTTCATGGACCTGGTGTTAAGAAGAAGGCATTGAAAAGGAGCTTGGATATTGTCCAGCGCGGTTCCAGTAGACATCGGAAAACGCCAACCGCAGATCGTGCAACCTTTCCTTGAGGCCCGACCACCAGGGAAGATATGATGACATTGGCTATGGGGAGGGCGTAAAGCAAGTAAATCTGCCGAGGAATAGCTAATCATATCTATAAAACAGCATAGAGGGTCAGATGCAAAAGAAGACATATAGCCGTCCAGCCCCGTCCGCTGCCGAGACGCTGACGGGCGCAGACGGGCAGGACTCTGGCAAGACTCCGGCAAAGCGGAGGCCGACCCGCTGCGCGATCCCGCTGCGCTCGGAGGACTGGTTTAAGTAGTCCCTCCAGGTGGGGAGCAAAGCGACCTCAGTACACTCAAGATGGCGCTGGAAGAGCGTCAAAGCCCTTCCCAAGATGGCGCCCGCTAGGGAAGCAAGAGAAACCCTCAGCCACCCCGGAACCGGGCCCGCTCAAGCGGCGGTGCTCTCACAATTATAGTGCAGGTAAGGGGAGAGCCCTGAAAATGCTGCCGATTAAAATCAGGGTGAAGGAAAATAAAAACGAACAAAAATGCAAAACAGGGTATTAAAAGCACCACGCTGCGCAAGAGCTGCTAAGGCTGCCAGTACCTGGCTAATAAAATACTTAAAATACTTACCTAACACAACTTTAAATTAAAATACGGCCTCATTAATAATTTAAAAATTATATATCATATTAAACATTATAAACAAACAGAATTCAATTATACACATTTCTAAAATAATATAACACATTTTAAAATTCAAACCACATATAAATACGCTTCGAAATACACAAATAAAACAAAAACCTCAACATTAGTAGTTCCCATACAACTAACACATTTAATTAACTGCAAAAAAATTCAAACTAACCAATAGAAAACCTTTGAAAGTGATCTAACCAATGAAAAACAAGAAACAATTAAATACACACTATATAAACAAAAAAACTCTAACCACTAACACCTACAAAGAAAATTCAGGAAGAAGAAACTCTACTCAACAAGACCACATACTACACTGAAGAGAAATCTACTCCAGATTACAAAAAGTAAGTAGACACACCTTGGTAAAATAACTAGATAACTAATACCAAACTACTATCCTTAAACAATTCTAAAATACTTAACATTTCTTTTTTGTATATCTCCACAACAGATCCAACTTTACAAATAATCTAAACATTTAAAAGTAACGAAAACTACAAACTACAAAAGTAGGTATACTACTTTATTTTTCTCTACACTTAAAAAAAGCTAAAATATATGCTCACATTTTAAAAGGAGCAAACTAAGTCCATGTTATATTTCCACAATGTATAAAAATGTACAAACTTTTTTAATAAAGATATTAGAAAAGCTGCCTTAAAAAATCTCCAACTGTGCATTAAATATAATACATTACATAAAACATTCTTGTATTTCGTTCCACAGACCACCTTAAAAATTAAAAAAGCAACAAAACACCTACATTCATCTTTAAATACATAACACTTGGTAAGTATACAATAAATAGAAATGTACTATATTTCTAGTGAAAAATAGCATATTGTAAAATTTCACTTAGACTAAATAAATTACTTATATTTATAAAACATGTTTAAAATATTTCCTAATTAATATCACGTATCCATAATAAAATGTCTTATCCTGCTAAGTGTTAAAGCAACATACATATGTAAACATTGACGAAAACATATTTAACTTTATTTTCATAGAGCACTATAAGACAAAAAAGCATCAACTAAAGAGACAAATATCTACTTTCAAAGTCAATATATCGATAATTGGTAAGTACATAAGTAAAGTAGAAATAGAATAAAATAATCCTATTTTATAAAAACATTTTCTAATTATGTTTAATACATCTTTCCTAGATCAAAGAAATTCACTATGACTGAAGATGCTAAATTTATCACTTTTCAAAAAGGGAAATTTTTGTTATGCTACATGGGGTATACTTATACCCAAGAGAAACAAAAAGACCTTAAAGTAAACTGGAAATGTACAAAGTATTACTCTAACAAATGTTATGGGCGAGCAACAACTAGAGAAACTAGTGTCATAAACACACCAGAACACAACCATCCACCTAACATTTCAGAAATAGAGGTTAGATCTACTCTAGAAAACATGAAAGAATTAAGTAGCACCTCAGATTTATTAACAAGTGCCCTAAACCATTCTATCAACTGTATACTATACATGGACAATACCATAATACTTGCATACCTTTTATTTATTGTTTATTACCAAACAAACAAGCTTCAACGTATGCAGAAATTTTAATTAAAAGAAAAGAAAAAAACACAGACTACTTTCCCCTAAAAATAATAAACGACTTCAAACTGGCCATGATACAGTCCATCCTGAAAATATACCCTCACACATCCATACAAGGATGTTACTTTCACTTCAACCAATGTCTCTGGAGATACTTACAAAAATCAACACAAAGGGGCCGATTCCGATCCGGAAAAAAAATCCGCTGTACGATTCATATTCGTAGCCGAATCCATACGAATGGGAAACTACTGTGCGACCTGCGTAGTACGATCCATTTCCGCCGTTTTCCGTACGAATCTCATCGAACCGTACAAACCCCAGTCGAACACCCGTACGAATTAGCATCGGAAATCCCACCGTACAATTTGTAAACATGCCGTTCAACCACACTAGTACGATGCGGTACGGAAAGCCTGTACGCGATTTGTACGGCCCCAAGTAGTTGCACAAGATGAATGATTCATACGGAAATCATCACCTCACAGCAAGCGGCATCAACACATTTCACCCGTCTACTGCTCGATAAAGCGTACCCACCAACGGCCTGTACAAGTCACCCGCAGGCACAAATACGACATGCACACCCCCCCTCAAGCGACCGTGAATCCCTACACCCGCCAACAGCCCGTACAAGTCACCCGCACACACAAATACGACACGCACACCCCTTCTCAAGCGACCAAGCACCCCCCTACACCCCCAACGGCCCGTACAAGTCACCCGCACGCACAAATACGACACGCATACCCCCCGATCAAGCCTACGCATACCCCCCACCCCCAACAGCCCGTACAAGTCACCCGCATGCACAAATACGACACTCACACCCCCCTCAAGCGACTGCAAACCCCTACACCCGTCAACGGCCCGTACAAGTCACCCACATGCACAAATATGACACGCACACTCCTCCTCAAGTGACCAAGAACCCCCCCTACACCCCCAACGCCCCATACAAGTCACCCGCACGCACAAATACTATACGCACACCCCCCCTCAAGCGACCGCGAATCCCTACACCCGCCACCGGCCCGTACAAGTCCCCCGCACGCGCAAATACGACACGCACACCCCCCTCAAGCGACCGTTAACCCCCCTACACCCCGAACGGCCCATACAAGTCACCCGCACGCACAAATAAGACACGCGCACCCCCCCTCAAGCGACCGTGAACCCCCACACCCGCCAACGGCCCGTACAAGTCACCCGCACGCACAAATACGACACGCACACCCCCCTCAAGCGACCGCAAACCCTCACACCCCCAATGGCCCGTACAAGTCACCCACACGCACAAATACGACACGCACACCCCCCTCAAGCGACCAAGCACCCCCCTACACCCCCAACGCCCCATACAAGTCACCTGCACGCACAAATACTACACGCACACCCCCCTCAAGCGACCGCGAACCCCTACACCCGCAACCGGCCCGTACAAGTCACCCGCATGCACAAATACGACACGCACACCCCCCTCAAGCGACCGTTAACCCCCCTACACCCCGAACGGCCATACAAGTCACCCGCACTCACAAATAAGACACGCACACCCCCCCTCAAGCGACCGCAAACCCCCACACCTGCCAACAGCCCGTACAAGTCACCCGCACGCACAAATACAACACGCACACCCCCCTCAAGCGACCGCGAACCCCTACACCCGCCAACGGCCCATACAAGTCACCTGCATGCACAAATACGACACACACACCCCTCCACAAGCGACCACGAACCCCCCATACAACCCCAACGGCCCGTACAAGTCACCCGCATGCACAAATACGACACACACCCCCCTCAAGCGACCGCGAACCTCCACACCCCCAACAGCCCGTACAAGTCACCCGCACGCACAAATACGACACGCACACACCCCGATCAAGCCTACGTGAACCCCCCACACCCCCCAATGGCCCGTACAAGTCACCTGCACGCACAAATACGACACGCACACCCCCCTCAAGTGACCAAGAACCCCCCCTAACCCCCAACGGCCCGTACAAGTCACCCGCACGCACAAATACAACACGCACACCCCCCCCTCAAGCGACCGCGAACCCCCATACCCCCAACAGCCCTTACAAGTCACCCACATGCACAAATACGACATGCACACCCCCCTCAAGCGACCCTGAACCCCCCCTACACCCCCAACGGCCCGGAAAAGTCACCCGCACGCACAAATACGACACGCACACCCCCCTCAAGCGACCGCAAAGCCTCACACCCGTCAACGGCCCGTACAAGTCCCCCGCATGCACAAATACGACACGCACACCCCCCTCAAGCGACCGCGAACCCCCCCTACACCCCCAACGGCCCCTACAAGTCACCCGCACAAACAAGTACGACCTGTACACATACCGCGAACCCCTAAACAAGCACAAGGACTTTGCAAACCAGTCGCACAACACCACTAAACATGTCTCCTGTGTACACACCATTGAGAAACAATGTCCTGGCCTTATACAGACAGCCAAACAGAGGGCAAAGTTCACACCCCCCATATAACACACACACCACCAATTCAAACTAAGCCACACCCACAAATGGGCCAATAAAAGGGTCCACACATACAACCCAACATCCTTTGCAACATACCTTTTTGCAAAAAGAAGAGCCTGCCAGCACATCACCTACTGCACCCATTAACCTGCACACATACAACCTATCATATCTACACCCACACCACCCCCTTCACAATCAGACCCACACACCCTCTTCCATACACACCATCACCCTCTCAATCACAAACACCCCACACCATGACCACACCAAAGAATCCAAAGTTAACTAACCCGGAAAATGAGATCCTTACAGATGAAGTCATGAGAGTGGAGCCGCAGCTGTTTGGCGCATTGGTCAGACAGACCAGCATAGCTGAAAAAACTCGCATGTGGGAGAAGATCGCTGACAAGGTCAATCCTGTTGCACCAATCAGGCGCACCAGGCAGGAATGCCAGTCCAGGTGGTATGATCTGCGGAGGATGGTCAAGAAGAAGATGGACCAGGACTACGCCTCTGCACATCACACTGGAGGTGGTGGTCCCCGCAGACCTCCAGTATACCAGCCCTGGGAGGAGAAAGTCATGGCCCTGCTGCCACCGGTGGGAGTACACGGAATAGAAGGAGCCGCTGAGCCTGGTGAGTATCCAAAAAATACATGTAATATGGGTGGACGTACAACAGTGCACAGCAGTATGGGGGTGGGTGGCCATGAGTCCCAGCAGTGCCCAGCAGTATGGGTGTGGGTGGCCATGAGTCCCAGCAGTACACAACAGTATGGGGGTAGTTACAAGGGGGAGGCTGAAAGGGTGGAAGGTGTAGGGCAGGAGGCTGCTCTCATCCCATATGTCCCAGGTACACACCCAAGCACCACTCTCAATGCACAGGGAGTGTGAAATTACAGACAAGATAGTAGACCACAGCTTACCCTAACTTTTCATGTGGTTGACACACGTTTTGGAGATGCATCAATTGTTGCCACAGTACGGCAGTGTAGCAAGCGAGCGAGCCCAAACCACCTGTCTCCATCCCTCTGTTGCCCTCCTCCCTCTGTCTCCCTCCCTCTGACTGTCTTTCTCTGTCTGTCACCCTCTGTCTCCGTCCCCCTCTATCTCCGTCCCCCTCTGTCTCCCTCTGTCAGTCTCCCTCCCTATGTCTGGCTCCCTCCCCCTGTCACCCTCCTCCCTCTGTATCCCACCCTCAGTTTTCCTCCCTCTGTCACCTCACCCCAGCTCCCTGGGCACACACACAGCTGCACCCGAGCACTTCACAGGTCTATTAAAGACCATAGAGCAGAGTGTCTATGGATGCCTCTTAATTACCAGCAGCAATGTGCTAAGTGCCTGCGACACACCCAGCATGTGCACGTGACACAGTACTGTCTCAGGACACACAGTTTGTAAAGCTCTGTAGTAGACAATAGGCCCTGGTGTAGGCAGAACAAGGCCCTCCTGTGATAATTGCAAACACAAACACCAGGACAAGGTCAGACATCCTGTGCAGGAACCCACAACCACGATCATGGCAGCATTCTTCATGAGGGCACAGCCAAACCACGAAGGATGGAAAATTGCAAATCACACTCAAACTACTAGCATGGCCTGTCACACACACCCCTTACAGAAACGTATCCCCTGGGGACAGGCAATGGAGTGCTACAGTGTCACAATTGTCATGTACCACAACTAAACACTCACTCATATGAATACACATACAACTACAACATGCACAGTGCAGATGCTCCAGTCCATTGTGCCTCTAACACAATGCACTTGCCCCATCTTATGAACGTTGTGGATGCACTTAAGTACCAACATGGACATGGGTATTGCCAAGGTGATGCGTCTTGGACAAGTGCCACGTCCTAAAGCCATGATCTAGAAGTGGGTGTACAGGTCCAGGAGGGTTGGCATTACTTGGCCATCATGGAACAGCAACAACTATCCAAAGTGGATGAATTTATCCTTTAAAATTCAACTCTCTCTCTTACATGAACATGCTGCATCTAAACTCTGTGCATGCTTGACGCAGGCATAAGGATTGACACTGTATCCTGAATGTTGCGTGAAACAGAGCACTGCTGTACATGTATTGTGCCGGCACGACAAGACACAGCAATGGCTGTGTCACTCATTGTCAAGAGAATGGAAGAAGGAAAAAAACCCTGAGTACATGTCAAGTTGATACCACTACATACTCAACTGAACAATGACAACAATGTTAAGCTTGTGGAACTGTGATGCTGATAATGGATAACAAATTAAGATGTTTCTTGATACTGCATTAACTGTGTCTGTTTCTCGCACACACAGGGCAACGTGTGGAAACCACCCCCAACCAGGGGGGAGAAGGATCCCAGTCCCAGTCTCAGCAGGACCCTGACCCCACCGACAGCGACGCCACTCAACGCACTGTGGATGACCCCAACCAACCTGGCCCCTCTGGATCCCAAACCCCTGCAGCAACTGTACCAGCTACATCTGTGCCAACCACTGGACCCATTCCCACCACATCCCAGCAGACAGGTCAGAGCCCTGCCCATGATCCACCAGAGAGCCAGTCTGAAAATGAGGGACAGCCTTTGGCGGACACCCTTGAAGTGGCAGACAACATCCACCCTGCCAGCACTCGGGGGTCCCGTCGATCGGATGTGCCCACAAGCGCAGGCCGTACTCGTGTGGGTCAGGGTGGTGGGAGTGGCGCAAGGCGGAGGCAAGATTCTGGCCAGTCAGCTGCAGGGCCCGGTATGACTGAACTGAGTACCATCCTGGAGGCATACCGGCGGGACACCAGGGAGGTAAGCCAGGTAGTGGAGGCCCTCAACGAGATGAAACAACAGCAGGCTGAGCAACATGCCAGGCAAGAACGACATTATGGACGGGTGGAGGCAACACTGGCTGAGCTCTTGACGGTGCATCAGGATATGAGCCAATCACTACGTCAGATTGCTGGCAACATGCAGCACCCGCCTTGTGTGACCAGGCCGGAAACATCAAGGCAAAGTGCAACACCAGCCACAGGGAGGGAGGAGGAGGAGGAGGAACTGTCTGATGTAGCGTCCCATGCATCATCCATGCGTGCACGTGAGGGTCCCCCAAAGAAGAAGGGTCATCCACGGCTAAGACGTTGAGAGGCAGTGGGGCATGCACAACTCCCAGGACACCTGACCTGGCATATTGCCCTTGGGTGCAACAGCATCACCTATCAGACTCTCCCTCATGAACTTGCTGGTCACAGTCTGCCCAATGATGCCAAGCACTGTGGCCTGGACTCTGTTGACTCAAACTGTAAGGCATCTCATCTCCAGCAGTGAACTTTGGATCCCCCCCTTTCTGTACAGCACCTACTCACGTTTCCTGCACAAGATCAACTAATAAATTTAAGAAACTTCATACACATTTATGTACTCATCTTGTACCCACAGTATAAAAAATATGTGTGCAAATGTATGAAATGCAAGAGTACGTAACAAACTGCAGCCATCCACACACTTGGATCTGAGTCCGGGTGAGGACACACATAGGTCACAATTTTCTAACAACAAGATACATGGATGGAAATACACACCTGTGATGGTTAGTAAATGCTGGAGGGGTGTTTGGCTCACAAAAATGCAATTACTGACAGGCACAGGAGAGTCACTTGGAGGTGTATAGATCAGGGTTAAAAAGCTAGGTGTCCACCTTGTGAGTACCTACATCTGTGTCCTCAGGTATGTGAACTATCATCAGCATGCTGCTGTACTGTGGATGTGATGAATGGCGCACAGGCAAAGGGTGGCAGGACAGACTGTGGGCAATGGGCTGTAGCACTCTACACAAGCTCACCTGATTACGTGACCTCCCCTATGGAGCTACAAGTACACAACTGATGTGATGGATGCAACGCATCCAGAACACCTAGCCACGTCTGACAATTCTCTTCACCAGAACGGCCACATCACACCACACCCAAGAGACGTGGTTATGGTGTGTGTCCCCAGTGGCTACTTCATTGGCTGTGATGGATATGTTGAATAGGTGTGCCAAGGTTGTGTACTGCCACGTTACTGTAAGGAAGGTGAGGTGTGCTGCTGTGGTGTTGACAAGGTAACACTGTACAATATTGTGCTTATGGAAGGTGTGTGTGTGCTGTACGAGGCACATGACCTGGTGGTACATAGACACACTGTCATGTGGCTCAGCATAGTCTTGCCAGTATGTGTTGCACACATAGGCAGAGAAGCTGTAATGGGTGAGTGTGAGGTATTGTGATACCAGGTGGATGATTGTCTGGTGTTCTCTGTGTGTAGGGTGGCTGGAGCATGCTCTACTAATGGATGGAAGGAGGGGTATCCTGTAGGCGTGTGTGGTCCGGGATCTGGCTAGTCTGCGCTGCATTGAGGCTGTGTATGCAGCAGCAGGAATGAGTAAAGACATTACGGCAGAAGGGGTGTGACAACTTGCGAAACAATCACATACCACAAGGGCATTGGCAAGCCACAAAGTTACATGTGTATGTGAATGCAGGAGTGTCTTCTTCACTCAGGGTCACAGCAAATGAAATGACACAGTAATCACCAAAGATCACAGTCACAGGATCAGGCCCCTTATGGACAAGTGGGGCACAGGACACACAGCAACAGCAGGTGTAGTCTACACGTACTGTGTTCCAAGCTTAACAGCAGCTACACAGCCATCTACCTCACACACAATATAGTACTTTAGCCTTAACCAACACCATCCATGTTGGCACTGTACACATAAACACCTATCAACAATGATCTTACATTAGGCCATATATAATACATGCACATAAGAAGGACATGTGCGTTGAGATCAAGGAGGCACTATATTCTGAGGGAATCACACGTCATGCACAACATGATGATTTAGCTTGGGAGGCCATGGAGCATTATCAAACATACATGGTCAGTGGCATTGGCCAGAAGACAAAAAGAATGATGTCACCTGTAATTCAGCAGAAACATTCGCCACAAGACTGCCAGGGACTGGCCGTACCTTTCTACATCAGAGTGGTGTGATGCTCAAAGGGTTCCACCTCCAAATAGCCCCTTGGTCTGAGTACAAATGACAGACACAAAACGGTGATCAGGCGAGGGAAGGAGAGGATGGGAACTGCAGGGAGGGAGACCTGAAACAGAGGCAAACAAGCATTAGGAGTACTATCTCATGTCACTGACACTACAAATACCTCATGAGATACACTGTACTAGTCACACCTGTGAAGTGTAACAACTGTAGGCAATTTGAAATCACTGATTATGTTATCACATAAGATCAGATGTTGTAACACGGACACATAAAATCTAGGACAGTCTGTTACCCATTTGAATCTTGTGTAACGCTCACAAGTCTGCTACTATACAATGAGATCTATGTGGACAAAAACTAATTCACAGTGAATGAGGATGTCTCCCCTACAAACACAAGAAATTGCATTGCAGTGTAAGTTATGCAAAGTGTAATATCTGTAATTGTTCATGTGTACCTGTAAGGGCCATGAATGCAATCTTCACATCACCCACAACAGCTGTAAGCATCACATATGATGAGTAAGCTAATGACCTAAATGCAATGAAGGCACTCTGTAGCCAGTCATATGCTCTAGCAACAGCGCCTCACTAAGCTAAACATGACAAGCAGGTAGAAAATAATTCAACAGCAATTAATGATGATGCAAGCCACATAAAGAACCCTACCGTCCCACAGAAATGCTGCACGAGACAAGAGAATCATGTGAATGACGGCACTCCACTGGTGCCACAGAATAATTTACATGTGCATCAGCCCACCATTGTGATGTCATCAGCGCAACATACATGGCATCAGGTGAATGAAAACAGAACTTCTACTCACTGTGAAGGGTGGCGTAGCAGTATTCTCAACCTGCACTGAGGTAACGACATGACAGTGACATGACATACTGCAACAAGGGGCAATGCATGCATGCGAACAGAATCACAGGACAGTTGTCTTAACATGTGGAACATACATTGGGCTACACCTACACAACATGTTTTTTTAACCAAACTGGACTGGCCCACAAGGTTGAGGTGATGATCCAGACACATTCTAATGCACACAGTGAGGCTGCAATCCCCCACAGAGTCTGTGGTTGTGATCTCCCACACAATGTCAAACCATGGTATATGCAATGTTTCAGTGTCAAGGTCTACACACATTGATGCATTCACCAGAGTCTGAAACAACAACAGATGACTGTCAGATGGAGTGACTATCCTGTCATGGGAGTGGGCCTACATGTAATCGGAAACATGATGTTGTTGCATGTATGCATGGACAAACAACATACGCAAGAACATGTACCACACAATTGAAACCATACCAACGCTAAACAGCCTCATATGAGTCCTTACCCAAATTGACTTTTCCACATGTCCATGCATGCTCCGTTGATTCGGCTGACGTTGCAAACATAAGGAGCAATAGCAGGCTGACCAAGATGACACCAACGGACAACAGGCAGGGCGCGCTGGGGATGAGAGGCACACAAGGGGTCAAGTTCCGTATAATCTCATTCTGACATTGTCATGTTGAATAGCCTGATGTTGTAGTACACTTGTACTTTCCAAATACACACATAACACGTATGTTTGTTGCATTACATCTGCACCTATGTGACACTGCACAACAAACATCAAAGTGACATTGCATATAGTCAGCTGCATACACAGCATGCTAGCCATGCAACTCTATAGTACATGTTTGAACAAAATGCACCTATGACTCACCATTATGAAAAGAAGTTGCGGATGAAGTGACTCCGGATATCATCTTCAAACTCCTCGTCACTGGCATCCTGGGCAAGGCCCTCATCCTCAACGGGCGGATGTGCAAGCTCATCAGGATCTAGGATGAGTGGCAAGGCCTTCTCCACTGCCATGTTGTGTAACATGCAGCACACCATGAAGATGTTACACACCTTGAGTGGGGTGTATTGGAGTGCTCCGCCTGTCTTGTCCAGGCACCTTAACCGGCTCTTCAGAAGTCCAAATGTTTGCTCGATCACCCGCCTGGTCTTCCCATGAGCATTGTTGTACCGCTGGTCTGCAGCTGTCCTGGGGTTGCGTAGGGGAGTCATTAGCCACGGCATGTTTGGATATCCTGCGTCTCCTGCAAATTGACATCATGTAAATGAGTGTGTAATATGATGCAGTTCATGAAGTAATGACATACTGACATACATGGCTAACAGAGTCTACCCACCAACAAGACATGGCCGATGGTTGTGCAGCTGCAGTATCATCTGTGGTACCCAGCTACGCCTCATGATGAATGCATCATGGCACGATCCTGGAAAACGTGCACAAACATGTGAGATAAGCATGTTGGCAAGACACACCACCAGGGCATTTATCAAGTGGTAATGTTTCCTGTTGCGGTACGCTTGCTCCTGAGCCTGTGGTGGCACCAGAGTAACATGTGTACCATCAATTGCACCTATTACATGTGGCATGCGTCCCAGGGCATAGAATTTCCCCTTGACATGTGTCAACTGTTCTGGAGTAGGGAATGTGATGAATTTATATGTGCAGCAACATTGCATACAATACATCACTTAATACCCGGCTAAACATGGTTTGTGGCATCCCTCCCACATCAGCTATGGTAAATTGAAACGTACCTGTGGCAAAGAAATGTAGGGCCGCCGTCACCTTTACCTTGGGTGTCAGCGCAGTTGGATACCTGTGTCGTGGTTGCAGGTGTGGTTCCAGTCTGTCCGTCAGGTCCTGAATCAACTGTCCCGGCAAGCGGTAACCCCGTATGCAATCACGTTCCCTCATGGCAACCAAGTCTGGCAACGGCCTTGGCAGAGGGGGTGCCCTGCAAAACATATTTAGGAGTAAATTGTGTACAACTGTCAGACAAAGACAATTACAATGTACATGGCACAAGCAACACTGCTCAACAAATCTATACAATTTTGAGTGTGGCGTGGGCTACACACTGAGGAAACATGTGCCAGCTGGCAGCCACTCCTCCATGAAAAGTACAAGACCTGTGGTCTGTGGAATGGATATGACATGCATACAAATGATCTGATGGGAAGGTCTGCGTGAGCAGGACAATGTATGACGTCAGTGACACACGTCACGTGAATTGCATTAGGAGTTCGTCTGCACATCCAGTCAGCTGACAGCAATGCACACACCCACATCACATGTGCCATCATTTGCACAGATCAGACATATTCTTATTGCTGTGTGACATTTCCAAAAGTAAAACATGGACATCATCAGACATCACAAATGTTTGATTTGTGACAAATGGTCTATGATCCCATCACACATATGAACGGATCATTCGCACAAGTGGCATGGTGTGAGTACATGTGAAACCCTCTTATCACAGCAAGGACACATCATCTATGCTCCTACAGCAGATATACTTAACAGTATGAACAAGTTACTTACCTTTTGTTACGAAATATCTGTAAGAAACAGTAGTTAGTATCAGATTCCTACCTTGGAATACATACCCCAGCAAGACCAAGCCCTGTGGTGGGTCTTGAAACCAATAATCACATTAGAAAATCCAAGAGGACGGAATGGCCAAAGAAGACATCCCTCCGGACTTGGCTGTCCAGGCAGTAGTGTTTTCCAAACGTGTGCATCGAGGCCCACGTAACTGCCTGACAAATGTCCTGCAAGGGGACTCCCCGACCCAGGGCAGTAGTAGCCACCGTGGCCCGAGTGGAATGGGCCCTCAGCCCAACAGGAGGCTACGTCTTTGGCAAGAGGTACCAAGCCTTCATACACCTGACAACCCACAGAGAGATGGTCTGCTTGTGTGCCGGCCTTCCCTTTCCAGCGCCCACGTGACAGACTAAAAGTTGTACATCCTTCAGGAACTGGCGTGTGCGATCCAGATAGTATGAGAGCACACATTTTGGGTCCAGACGGTGTAGCTGCTCTATCTCCTTTGGGGGATGCGTAGGCGGAAATAAGGTGGACAAGGTGAAAGAGGGCCCGATGTGGAAGTCAGTGTCAAACTTGTGCCGGAAATAGGGTGTTTTCCGCAATGCAAACTTGTCCGGATGGACTGAAAGGTTAGGAGGTTATGTAGAAAGAGCCTGTAGCTCACTCACTCTCCTGGCAGAGGTGATGGCAAAGAGGAAAGCAGTCTTCTGAGTAAGAAGGCGGAGAGGAAAATTGTGGAGTCGCTCAAAGGGAGCACACATCAGATATGTAAGAACCAGGTTCAAGTCCCACTGAGTCATCACATACGGAACATGGTGAAATGTGTGTCTGATGCCTTTCAGAAAACGAGTCACAATAGGGGACTAGAACAAAGAAGGTTGATCAGGCAGCCTTAGTAAGGCTGAAATGGCAGGAACGTAGCCCTTGATAGTGCCCAGAGCAGAGCCCTGCTGGGCATGAGGAAGAAGTAAGAGATGAAATTCATGAAGAGCTGCAGAAAGAGGGTCCACAGCCTTTGGTGTGCACCATTCCACAAATCTGGTCCACCTGCAGGCGTATACCGACTTTGTGGAGGGACGCCTGGCAGCATGGATGATATTACAGACTGCAGGATGAAAGGCAAATGGCCTCTACTGTCGCCGCTCAATCTCCAAGCATGGAGGTGGAGACTAAACAGGTACGGGTGGAGGACCGTCCTCTGCTGCTGCGACATAAGGTACTCCAGAAGAGGCAGACGAACCGGGGGATCAACTGACATAATGAGGAACTCGGGATACCAGTACCTACGTGAACATCCTTGGTGCACTGGTAAGGCCAAAGGGAGGCTGGGAAACTGAAAGTGCTTGTGGCCTAACGTGAACCGCAGGTAGGGCCGGTGGTCCGGCAGGACGGGGATGTTGAAATTAACATCCTGCAAGTCCAATGCTACCATCCAGTCTCCTTGGTCCAGGGCAGGTAGGACCTGAGCCCCTGTCAGCATTTTGAGCTTCTCCTTCGGGAGGAAGCCATTGACGTTCCTTGTGTCCAAGATAGGGCGTAGACCCCCATTGTCAATCTTGGGTAGCAGTAAGTAGTGGGAGTAGCAACCACACCCTATTTCTGGCCCAGGAACGGGCACGATGGCCCCCTTGGCCAAGAGGGCTGTAACTTCTGCATGCTGAAGTTGAAAATGATCCCCCGATACGTGTTTGTATTGCGGTGGCATGGCTTCAGTGGTCGCATTGAGGGTGAGGGAATAGCCGCTTGGGACGATTTTCAGCACCCACCTGTCCAATGTGACAGTGCGCCAGTGGTGGAGGTGTTGGCAAACCCTGCCCCCCACTGGCGTCACATGGCCCTGAAAGTACAGAGTAGTTGGGTTTGTAGGCAGATGTTGCGGGGGAATGTGTGGACTGACCTCCCCATTGTCCCCGACCACCACCACGGCGGTTACCACCGCCGCCACCGTGTTGGATGTCAGTCAGCGTTGCGTGGCTGGCAGCATATGTGTGTGTGCCACTTCCTTGGCCACTAAAAGATCAAAAGGTACCAGTTTGCTGGTGCAGGGACGACAGGCCTATGGACCTGGCCGGAGCCCTGGAGTCCTTAATGTGCTCAAGGGCATGGTCTGCCTTGTTGCCAAAAAGGCAACACACATCAAACGGCATGTCCATGAGTGTACTCTGGACATCGGGTAAAAATGTGGGCAGACTTCAACCAGGTTTTGCAACAAATTGTCTCCATGGTTGCCATCGATCTGACCAGTAAGTCGATGCGATCCAGCACACACCGGATCAAATACCGTGCTACAGCTTGGCCTTCCACAAGGGCTTGGGCAAGTTTTGCCCGTACCTATAACGGGCAGCAGTTCCGCAACCGTGTACCGCAAAGAGTGGGTGTAGCGGACAAAGAGGCATGTGATGTTGGAAGACCACAGTCCCAGACTCAGGGAGGATGATACCATCTTGCTGTACTGCTCATACCTCTTGGATACCCTGTCCGGCAGAGCCAACGGGAATGCGGTCTGTGAATTGAAGGCCTAGATGCCCAGGATCTCTGGGGTGGGGTGGGAGGCCAGGACACATGGGTCGTCCGGGGACGGGTGTTGGCGTCTGGCCACGTGCCTATCTACAGCCAAACCTGCAGTGGGCCTGGACCTAGTGGCCAAAATAGCGTCAGTCAATGCCTCATGAAATGGCTGCAGAGGCTCAGCCGAGCTTGACTGCAGTTTAAGGACCTCAGTGAGGAGGTTGGTTCTCACGTCCGTGACAGGGAGATGAAGGGGCAAGGCTTTGCCTGCCCGCATCAACACTACACTGTAGGTTGCCCCCTCTTCCAAAGAAACGGTTGGATTAGAGACAAAACCAGTGTCTGACGAGGTGTCCAGACCACTCGCATCCCCCAGTCCACCTGTCCATTCATCTTGGAACTGACACTCACGTGTCTGTGGGTCTTCAGACCAATCCCAATACTCCTTATCACCCATTCCATGATTATCAGGGTTGTCAAAAGATGTGCCTGGCTTGTTGAATTTATACTCCCCATGCGGCATCAAAAGCGGCGTTCAGCAGCGCCGTTCCCACGCCAGAGCCGGCGTCGGGCCGAAGCACCAGACCCGCTAGGGCCCCCAGACATGTCCCCTGGGCCCAAAGCCGTGGCGTAGCCCGTCGGAGGAGTGAGGGACATCATGGCCATGAGGAAGTGCTCAAACTCCTCCTGCGTCGCATGCTGCCCAGGGACCGGAAGTTGTGGGGCAGGCTACGACGCCCGCAACTCTGACAGATCCGCGTGGGCGTTGTCACCCGAATCCCCTGCCACATTGCACGTGCATCGTGGGGAGTTGGAAGAGCGATGACGTCTCTTTGACTTCTTGTGGTTTGCTGCCGACTTTGCCCCGGAGGAGTGATGTCAACTCCCGGAGCTCTGATGGCTCAAACCCCGCGCCCGGTCCCTCGACCTCCGTCCAGACCATTACCTCTTGCAGTGCAGGCCAACTGCTGGAGTCCAAGCCGCTTGTGGGACCACTCCCACCTAGCTTCCGAAGTCAGGGCCCGGCAGTCGGAGCAGCTCTTGTTGTCGTGGTTGACGTCAAGACAGTGGAGACACCGACGGTGAGGGTAAGTCCCCGACATCAGTTGGTCACAATCCTCACAGGCATGACACCGGACATCCCTATTGGCACCGTTCAGAGTCGAAGACTCAAGTAAAATCAGCAAAAGGGATTGTACAAATTTTTGATATTAAATAACTAAAGTAACACTTATACGGGAACTGCATTGGTGGCATGAAAATAATAGGACCTGACGTCAGCACGCGTAGGCGGCGTCTAAGTACTCAGACAACGTCAGACAACGTCATAACGGCGCACACGACGCCGACGACACACGCGGAACCGCATACGTCACCTACCGACGCACAAGGGTACTGCTAAGCACAAATTAGCAAATCCAGTCTGACGCTTGGGGATATTGTAAGGTGAGGAATAAAATACTGACCTGTTTCTTTCATATGCAAACAGCATGCACAATGTTGCACATGGCACACACATGACGTGGTCACACAGGGTCATGCTGTGCGTCAATTTCACATCTGTGACAGTGGGCATGTTGCTGTCATCATGTGGCAGTTCCATGTACTGAATGGTATGCCATTCCAGTGTTGATGTGCATCACAATATGTTGAAGACGTTACTCAGGTGAGAAGTGTTGAATGTATGTGAAACACATGTGCACCATGAAAAATGACATGTCTCAACAGCTCTTCACACATCAACTGAGCCACAAGATCACAATTCCTGTGCTTCTTCAGTGTATGCCACACCTAGGGCCTGCTGATGGAAGGATGCCATGCTGATGTATACATCCACATCGTCAACATGAGTGTAGACTACATCCCTGCCATGTGATTTCCTGGGGTCACTCTCCCAATGGTGACATGAATGAGGTCATGAACGCAGCCTACACAAGCATTCACTTGAGCATGTCTGACGCACTGTACCCCATGTGAATGTGCGTGTGTACGGGACATTTCCCTATTGCATTGTAGCCATACGCGAGCAGTGCGTACCCCAATGGTACGTGCATGTGTACGGGTCGTTTCCCTATTGCATTGTAGACATACGCGAGTAGAGCTTACCCCAATGGTACGTGCGTGTGTACGGGTCGTTTCCCTATTGCATTGTAGCCATATGCGAGCAGTGCGTACCCCAATGGTATGTGCGTGTGTACGCCTTGGTTCCCTTTTTCATTGTAGACATACGCGAGCAGAGCGTACCCCAATGGTACGTGCGTGTATACAGGTTGTTTCCCTATTGCATTGTAGCCATACGCGAGCAGTGCGTACCCCAATGGTACGTGCGTGTGTACGGGTCGTTTCCCTATTGCATTGTAGACATACGCGAGCAGTGCGTACCCCAATGGTACATGCGTGTGTACGCCTCGTTTCCCTATTGCATTGTAGACATACGCGAGTAGAGCGTACCCCAATGGTACGTGCGTGTGTACGCCTCGTTTCCCTATTGCATTGTAGCCATATGCGAGCAGTGCGTACCTCAATGGTACGTGCGTGTGTACGCCTCATTTCCCTATTGCATTGTAGACATACACGAGCAGAGCGTACCCCAATGGGACGTGCATGTGTACGCCTCGTTTCACCATTGAATGAGCTGCATTTGCGACGGCAATCGAACCGTACTTGTGTGGTGATTCAAAAAAATACATGGTGAACATCTAGGGGAACAGTGGAATGATTAGAATGCAGCCAGGTTGTCATGGATACAGAGATTTTTGAGTGTCCTACAGGTGATCTGGAAAATTCAGTTGGCCAAAAGTATACAATGTTGCAAAAGTTGTTGTTCAGCTCTGGCTCAGTTTTCAAACCATGCATCTGTGTGTCATGGCATTATGTGTCATGGGATTGGATGAAACATAGGATGCAAACTATTGTGGCCTCTCACACACTAGTCCTTGGACTCACAGACCCTCTGCAGCACAGATATAAGGCAGCATGTGGCTGTGGGAGGGCACTGTTGCCTGCACAACATTGGAGTGGAAAACACAGCTGCTGTCTCTGTATCCTCTGGACCCTGATTAGCTGAGCATGGAGAGGGCACCTGCATTCAGTGATGGTGGGAACAAGACCCTGCTGGATGCCCTCCTGCCTAATTACAGCAAGATGTATGGGAGACCAGAGGAGCAGGTGAGTGACCTTGGAGTGTGCACCTGTTGTGTGTGTGACACTACAGCCATTGTGTATGTATATTTGAGAGATACTATGTTGTTGGGTGTGAGTGCCGGTGTGCACAGTATTGTCTGAAGAGGGTTATTTGTTGTAGTAGGATGTGTGACAGCATGTCACGTGCTGCAGTGCACCCTGATGTAGCATATATTGCTCAGTGAGTGCCATGCTCAAAGAGTGGTTTGCACCCCTTATGTCATTTGTAGCCTTTCAATGGCATGTAGTGCATTTCTGTTTGCTCACAGGCCACATACTCCTGCACAATGATGCAAGTGTGTTAATCATCCTATGTCCTGTTGTCCTCGAGTATTTAGTGCAAATGTGTGTCTTTGGGACATGGACCAGGTGTACTGATGTTCTTTATGTTTACATTCGTGACAGGTATCTGCCTATGAGAAGGCTGACATCTGGCTGCACATCGCCAAGGCTGTCAGGAGTGAGGGGGGGGGGCTCGCAGGAGGCTCAGAAACATCAACAAGAGGTGGCAGGACATCCAGGGCTGGACCCGCCGCATCGCCAGGGTACAGCTGAAGCTGGAAGCTCCACGCCAGCATGGCAGCACCCGCCACCTAACCCCCCACATGCACCGGGTCCTGGAAGTGGTGTTCCCAGACCTCCATATGCAGTTGCAGGGGAGACAGCAGCAAGAAGGGGGTAGGTACATGTCTGTTTGTTGTCATGTGTGTCACATGCTACCTGCAGTGCTCCCAGGCAGGCTAACACTCCCACAGTTGGAGTGGTGTGGTCAGACAGGCACTTAATGCATTGGCATGAGAATGGCCAAGTTTCAGCAGATGCTTGTTAACATGCCTTGCCCTACTCAACATTTGCCCAGCGCTTTGCAAAAACATTTTCTTTAACAGGTACTCCTAAGGTGCAATGTCTTAGTATGCATATTCCTTAGCACATCATCATGTTGGAGGGAGGTCTGTCACACCTGTTGTTACCTTACATGTAGCACCACATGTGCACCTCGTCTGCCCTTCTTCATATTTTAGCACTGATCAGGAGTCTCTACATGTGTTATCTGCACGAGTCAGCCTCAGTGGCCTTTGTCCATGGTGTACTTTCTAATTGTCATGTGTTAGCTATAGGAGCACACTGTACGTGTTAACTAATTTTGGCTTGTGCATACTCGCACTGTGCAGTGTGTGTGTGCATATACTCAAAATATGTTGCATGTTGTTTGAGAATCTTATAGATGGTCAGCCACACAATGTGACTTTGGGTGTAGACAGCTGTAATGCCAGTGTGAGGTGACGGTACACTTGGATCCAGGTCCCAGGATGGCATCACATGGTAGTTCGCGAAGGAGTTTTACCATGTGGCACAGGGTCACAGCAATTCAAACATGACCAGGTCTGGTTTTGTGTGGCAGGGTGGGCAAATGAACAGTGAATCATCATCAGCTATCCGGTTGTCAGGCAGTGGCTCATCAATGTGTCTCTCATACAAGTTGTTGCCTTGCCTGTTACTTCTATCCTACTATACATTGAACGTAGTTTCTCTTCAGATTGCCCAAGACTAGGCTTAGCATTGTGCATTGTTCAGTGGCTTGTGACTCATGATGCATGCCATGTTTAGAAATGTTGCCAAATGATTTCTAGCTAATTTGTCTGATGTGTACAGGTGACTGATATGTTTTTCTTATTCTCCTTGCCAACAGCATCATCACCACAATCTGGAGGAGACACATGCCCGGACCACACAGAGGGACCCAGCGACAGTGCCACCTGCTTTGAGGAGTCAGAGGGAGGCAGTGGCACGGAGGGTGAGGAGAGTCTGCGGGCCGGACCCCATGTGACCGACACCTCCTACCATGCGGACGGCTCGGAATCAGACTCTCAGGAGGAGGGAGAATATGTAGAAATGGCCTCTTTGTCATCTTTGGCTGGCCTCTCCTCCTCTAATACCATCTCCACCCTCCCAGTTCTTAGGGTCCCTAGGGTCCGTGCTAGCCCCGTGTCTCCTTTGTTCCCGGCACTGCAGCACCTGCCCCTGTGTCCCCTGCTGCCCTCAGTGCTGAGTCTGTGGACTTACTCCGGCAGATTGTAGTAGGTCAGACATCCATGTTGACTGTCCTCCATGGACATACACGACTCATTACACAGTTGTTGTCGTTCATGGAGAGCATGTCATCTGGCATGTCTGATCTATGTCGGAGTGTGGCTGCCATAGAGTCAACACTGATGGCAGCTCTGTCCACCCAGCAACATCTGGCCCCCCCCATCCTTCTGACCCATCCACCCCAGCCTCTCCCATACCTTCCCAACGTACACGCAGATGCCACAGGTCAGACACCACTACAGACACACCCAGCACACCCACACACCAGGCAAAGCGCAAATGACCATGCACCAAATCTCAAGGAGATGTAGGCACACCCACAGGGAGATGGGACAGGCATCACACATGCTTCCACCGACCCGCGACAACAGACTCACAACCCTCTACCTCCACCCCCATTGTGTCCCCGGGTTCAGGTGGTAGTTTTTCAGAAGTGGCTGCAGTGTGCAGCCAAGTTTATCTTTCAATTTTCTGCAATGCACCGGCCAGTGTGGATGAATCCACACCACCTGCACCCACTACACCTGTCCTTCCCTCTCCAGTCCCTGCGGTGCTGGAGGATTCCACAGATGATGCCCCCACTGTTTCCACTGCGGATTGAACTCCATGTGCAGGCAAGTTTGGGTGTGTCAACATCCATGAAGGCACAAACTGTTATTCTCACTTGTTTGGACTGGCCATTGGCCTTCTGTGAGCAAGGACTCTTATTTGCGTTTTAAAATTGGATCCAGCTGAATAAAGCTATTCATTTTTCTTTCTGTACTTTAGTTTTTCTGATGATGGCTTTGACTGCTGTGTGCCTGGGAGCTGGTATGATGTTCAAATTTGGGTATAGTAACATGTGTCTATTTCCTGATGGTAATGAGTTTAACAATGATATGTTTCTGCTTTTACTGCTGGCCACTGCTGGGGGCCTTAGCTACACACAAACTGTTATGCTGGGCACTGCTGGTCACTGGTGGGGGTCTTAGCCACACACACACTCTAATGCTGGGCACTGCTGGGCACTGGTGGGGTTTTAGCCACACACACACTCTAATGCTGGGCACTGCTGGGGGTCTTGGCCACACACACACTCCAATGCTGGGCACTGCTGGGGGTCTTAGCCACACACACTGTTATGCTAGGCACTGCTGGGCACTGGTGGGGGTCTTAGCGACACACACACTCTAATGCTGGGCACTGGTGGGGATATTAGCCACACACACACTGTTATGCTGGGCACTGCTGGGGGTCTTAGCCACACACACATTGTTATGCTGGGCACTGCTGGGCACTACTGGGCACTGGTGGGGGTCTTAGCCACACACACACACACACACTAATGCTGGGCACTGCTAGGGGTCTCAGCCACACACACACTCTAATGCTGGGCACTGCTGGGAGTCTTAGCCACACACACACTGTTATGCTGGGCACTGCTGGGCACTGGTGGGGGTCTTAGCCACACACACCCTATGCTGCTGGGCACTGCTGGGCACTGGTGGGGGTCTTGGCCACACACACACTCTAATGCCTGGGACTCCTGGGGGTCTTAGCCACACACACTGTTATGCTGGGCACTGGTGGGGGTCTTAGCCACACACACACTGTTATGCTGGGCACTGGTGGGGGTCTTAGCCACACACACACTCTAATGCTGGGCACTGCTGGGTGTGTTTTGTAAACATCACTTAGACTTACACTGACACTGCAGACGTATGTCCCACACGTCTCACTATTACACTGGTGTTATGCGGTACCGTACCGTACCCCGAGGTGGATGACATATGTGCGGCACGTCTGACTTTTACACTGGTGATATGCGGTAGCGTACCGCACCCCGAGATTGATGACGTAGGTGCGGCACGTCTGACTATTACACTGGTGATATGCGGTAGCGTACTGCACCCCGAGATTGATGACATAGGTGCGGCACGTCTGACTATTACACTGGTGATATGCGGTAGCGTACCGCACCCCAAGATCGATGACGTAGGTGCGGCACGCCTGACTATTACACTGGTGATATGCGGTAGCGTACCGCACCCCGAGATCGATGACGTAGGTGCGGCATGTCAGACTATTACACTGGTGATATGCGGTAGCGTGTGTCGCAACGTACCGCGACATTACAGGCGTTTAATGGAGATGTGCGCATGTAGCACCACGTACAGGTATGTTGAACTTCGTTGTACTCACCGTCTGTGCCGTAGTCGGCTTCTATGTTCGAGGTGGTGGGCATACAGGACTGGGATGACTCGGACGATGGGGTTCATGTCTTGTTTATAGCGTACCGGGGTGCGGGTCGGGCCGGACTCTGCTTTTACGGCAGTTTTTGACTCTCGTAGCAAAAGAGCCATACGGAGTGTCTTCGACACGGATCGTACTTCCTGGTATGGATGACGCAGTCTATTTACGTTCGGACGTAGCGTCAAGCGTCAGCCGAATGCCATTCGTATGGACTTTCGATTTGTATGGAGTTTTTTTACGAGTCGTACGGAGTGGCACTTTGGATTGGGCTCGTACTTGCAGATTCGTACGGAGACGTGTACGGGTAGGATTCGTACGGGGAAAAACACTTCGTACGGAAATTCGAATCGCTTTTTTCCGGATCGGAATTGAGCCCTAAGTGTTGAATATGCAACCAATATAACATTTGCATATCAAATCAAAAGCATAATAGCACTAGCATACGTGCCAATAACAGGCGTGGCTGAGCACTATAACATTTTAATTGAAAGTGCATACTATACTAAAAACAAACAAAAACTAGCCCCCTTATAGATCATTTCGAGGACAACTGGGTGGGGCGATTACACAGGTCAGGCCACAGACGACAACCTAATATATGGTGGAATATATATCTCCCAACATTAAATCAAGAAGCCAAAACAAACAATACAGTTGAGGGTTGGCTTAATGCCTTCCTAGCTTCAACAGGCCGTACACCTCCTACACTACACAAGTTGCTAATGGCAATACAAAAAGAACAAAGTTTTCAAGAATTAAGAATGGAGCAATCAGTCTTGCAATTAAAACCAAAAGTATCAAGACAAACAGCTCAAATATACCAATATTTACAACTACAAGTACAACTTTATCCTACAACAAAAGGATTAGAATACTTGCAAATGATTGCCAAAACACTAATCTAACAATAGAAATTCTATCCAATTACAATTAAATTAAATAATCCTACCATATCAACAAACACTTTTCCGTTACAAAATACAAGTATTTATTTTGTCTACTTATTTTTTAAATTTAAATAAATAGACAAAAAATATATATAATAAACAACACAGCATATAAGCAGTACATTCCCCACCCACAAGAAAAATAAGATACAACCACTTACCTTGCACTGCAATTGAAATACTAAATCCAAATGATGGAAAATAATCCACATCCAATTAAATGTTCAATTCAAATAAAAAGCCCAAGAAAATGTAAAAATACAACTGTGCCAAATCCATCGAAATTCCGTAAAAAATTGGCAAACTTGAATTCATTAAAAACCCAAAAACATATAAAAAATAAGAAAACGCTCCAGGAAACCCAAACAATAAAGGAAGTGTAAAATAATTGTACTTTAAACTAGTAAAATACACTTCCTTTAGTTAAAAAAACGGAATACTTCCGTAAACAAAAAAAACAAAAACGCTGTAACCAAACACCTGTAAAAGAAAAATCAACACTCCCACCCTCACAAAATATAAAAATATACATTAGTCACTAACAATAAATAGATATTTAACACTAAACTAACAGAATATACCCAAAACAAACACCTCAAACTAGGCCTAATTACGTGCAAACGTTGATAACACTTAAAAGTAAATAACTAAGTACAAACTTCAAAACTCCTAAAACACTAGTCCACACACCACAAATAACAGACTACTACCTTCAAAACATACTTACAATACTTACATTCAAAAGATTAGAACTCTTACCTTCTCAGACGCGAAGTAGCTGCCAACCGCGATCTTGAATCTTCCCAAATGACCCAAAAAACTAAGAGTGGTTACAAAATAGAACACCCAAATAATAATGACAACATAAAAATAGTTAAATACATGTTATGTTATGTTATGTTATGTTACATACATTTGTAATGCGCACTGCTGCCCCAGCTAAGGGGCGTCCAGGCGCATGGCAGGTAAAGATGCAACACCACAGGAAACAGAACAGAGGGAAAAAAAGTGAATTTATTAAAACAAAACGGTTTTCAAGGCTTTACGAAAAACTAGCAGATCATCTAACAGTCGCAACTCTACAGGAAGGGAGTTCCAGAGCTCGGCTGCTCTGACCCGGAAGGAACGGCCACCAGCTCGACACAGCCTATATCGGGGAACCACAGTAAGTGCCTGACCCAAGGATCTCAGGGTCCGAGTGGGCACATACCATGACAGAAGGTCCGCAAGAATGGGGGGACCTGCTCCCTTCAAAATCTTGAACGCCATACACAGCACTTTAAACTGAATTCTGGCTTTAATAGGCAACCAGTGCAGTGATCTCAAAGTGCTGGAGGCAGAGCAAGTACGGGGAAGGCCAACAATGGCTCTCGCCCCAGCGTTCTGGACGCGTTGGAGGCGGGTAACCTCAGCCACGTTGGACCCTACCAGAAGAGAGCTGGCATAGTCCAGGCGGGATAACACTGTAGCCTGGACTATCAGCTGCCTGGTGCGATGGTCAAAGAACTTCAAAACCGGGCGAAGCGACCGTATGATGCCAAAGCAACAGGCCGCAATTTTCTTCGTATGGCCAACATAGCTGAGGGAAGGATCCATCCATACTCCTAAGTTCTTTAATTCCGTGACCGGGGCGGGGGCCGGCCCCAGCTCCGTAGGCCACCATCTGTCCCCCCAAAGCTCCGATCTCTTGCCTATGATCATGATCTCAGTTTTCTTAGCGTTGAGCTGGAGACAGTTGTTCTTCATCCAGCTCGCCACCGCCCTAAGGCCACTCTGAAACCTGGGGGCATCCCGGTCCGCATCCCCGCTGATCGTAACCGCTAGCTGAGTGTCGTCAGCATATGAGACCATAGTCATGCCCCATTGCTTGACGACCTCAGCCAGCGGTCTCACGTAGATGTTAAACAACGTGGGACTCAGCGAGGATCCTTGCGGCACCCCCTGTTTCAAAGGATGGAATTGGGACTGGAACGGTGGGACAGCAACGCTAAAGAAACGATCGTTTAGAAAAGACCGGAACCACTGGAGGGCAGATCCACCCAGCCCAATCTCCTCCAGGCGATGCAACAGGATAGGATGCGAGACAGTATCAAACGCAGCGCTCAAGTCCAATAAGACGAGCGCTGCTGTCTGGCCCGCATCCATCACCGTGCGAAGGTGTTCAGCCATGGAGAGGAGGGCGGTCTCCGTGCTGTGTCCAGCACGGAACCCATTCTGGGTGGGATCCAAGATGTTAGCATGGGTAAGGTGAGCCGACAGAACTTTATTGACATGGGCCTCCAACACTTTGGTCGGCCACGGGAGTAAGGAGATGGGCCGATAGTTTTCAGGCTTATCTGGATCCAGAGATGGCTTCTTTAAAATGGGAGAGACCACTGCCCGCTTCCAGCTAGCAGGTACCGTGCCTGATTCCAAAGAGATGTTAATCAGGGAGTGAACCACGGCCCGTCCCACAAACGACGGCTCCCTAAAGAGAGTCGCAGTAAGTGGGTCAGCGGGGGACCCTGATTTGACCTGCAGAGCCAGAAGGTCAAACCCCTCAGATGTCAGCGGGGGCAGCACGTGCAGGGTGGAATCACCATAGATGTTAACCGGGGTCTCAACTGGAGGCTCTGTACAAGGGAACGTCCGATAGATGTTTTGGACCTTTTCCAAAAAGAAACAAGCAAGAGCCTCACAGTGAGTGGTGGAGCCAGTCGTAGTGGTACAGGCACGCTTTGCCAGGAGATCCTTCATCACTTTAAAGATGGTTTTAGAGGGGTTAGAGCTGTTGCCGAATTCAGTAGCATAATAAGCTGCCCGAGCTTGGCAAACAGCCCGATGGTACACTTTGACGGAGGCGAGATAAATAGCCTTTTTCCCGGTATCGTACGCCTTCCGCCAAGCCCTCTCTGCTCGCCTACAACTACCCTTGAGTGAACGTAGGGCGCCATCGTACCATGGGCTGGAGTCCCTGGAGCTAACTTTGCAAGCGGTAAGTGGAATAAGGGCGTCGAGCGCCTTGGAAATCCAGGAGCAGAACTTCTCATAGCCTGAGTCCACCAGCAGCGGAAGATGTAAAGGCTCCTCGGCGAGGGCACGATGTAGGTCCTCCAGCCGTAGTTTACTCCATTGCCGCCTAATAACCATCTTAGCCGGGGGAACAACAATCATTCCCGGCAGAGGGGTACAAATGGAAACCAGAGAGTGGTCCGTCCAGCCAAGAGGTGTGACGGCGGAGACAGCAGCGTCTGCCAAATTAGTGAAGAAAGGATCTAAGGTATGGCCGCCTGTATGAGTAGGCTGTTGGACCAATTGCACCAATTGAAGGGCCTCCAGGTCAGCGAGAATACCGCTAACCGAGGGGGAGGTGAGGTTCTCAAAGTGTAAATTGAGGTCTCCCAGGATCGAAAAATTGGGGCAGCCTACTGCCAAGGAGCTAACCATGTCGGGGAGGGCCGCTCTAAACGCCACATCACTCCCAGGGGGGCGATAGACCACCATCCCCGAGAGTGTGAACTGAGGGGTGACCGAGATTTTAAACACCGCACTTTCACATCCCGCAATGGTCAGACCAGACCAACTACCAGTAAGGCCAGGTCGCAAGGCCAACGCAATACCCCCTCCTCTGGTAGATCGATTAAGGGTAAAAACCGAAAAATCAGAGGGAAAAGCCAAGTTGATAATGCAATACATGAAATACATGACTAAGTAGTTTATTTAACAAAACAAAAGTTAGTTAAACATTACAAAACTTGTATTTTTTAATATGTGCATTTTTTATGCTTATATATTAGAAACGATATTATAATGTGTAAAAATTGTAAAATTATAAAATTCAATATTATTACAATATAATATTTAATATTATAATTATAAATATATATGTTTGTAAAAAAAATTAACAAATGTATACTTTTTATATAAAAATGTGAAACATATTAATATTAATAATACAATATTAATATTAATATTACTAGAAATAAAAGTGACATTATATTACAATTTAAAAAAATTATTGTATAGAATATTAGTATCAATATATTATGTAAATGTTATAAGTTAAAAATGGATGTACATTTATAACATATCTTCCACAATAAAATATTATATTAATAATATTATACAATGTACAGTACTAAATATTTTGAAATGTGAAATATAAAACTGTTTACAACAGTATGTACAAAATATATCATTATGTTAAATGTATGTTTTTGTACTGTATTTTTTCAATATACCTATTATTTACTTTACTCAGCAACTAAAAAATAAAAAAACATTGTGTGAAAATAAAAAATTTCAAAAACTTATACATTGACACTTTCATTTTTAAAAATTATCTACTTACAATTATTTATTCCCTAAATAATAAAAATAAAAAAACAATATGAAAAACTGTGCCTGGTATTTTTACTTACTGTAAATTTAAAAAATGTACCCATTTCTCTAAATGTATTTTTCAGAAAATAATCCCACTGCAATATACTGTAAATTCTAGTAGATGCTGGACACTGAACCTATTTAATTTACTATTCCAACTCCAATCTACATTTAATGAAGGTAGGTGCTGGAAACTGAACCTATTTTATTTACTATTCCAACGCCTATCAACATTTAATGAGAGTAGGTGCTGGACACTTAACCTAATTAATTTACTATTCCAACTCCAATCTACTTTCAATTATGGTAGGTGCTGGACACTGAAACTATTTAATGTACTATTCTAACTCCAATCTACATTTAATTAGGGTAGGTGCTGGATACTTAACCTAATTAATTTAGAATTCCAACTCCAATCTACATTTAATTAGGGTAGATGCTGGACACTGAACCTAAATAATTTACTATTCCAACTCCAATCTACATTTAATTAGGGTAGGTGCCGGACACTGAACCTAATTAATTTACTATTCCAGCTCCAATCTACATTTAGTTAGGGTAGGTGCTGGACACTGAACCTATTTAATTTACTATTCCAACTCCAATCTACATTTAATTAGGGTAGATGTTGGACACTGAACCTAATTAATTTACTATTCAACTCCAATCTACATTTAATTAGGGTATGTAGTGGACACTAAAACTACTTAATTTACTATTCCAACTCCAATCTACATTTAATTAGGGTAGGTGCTGGACACTGAACCTATTTAATTTACTATTCCAACTCAAATCTATATTTAATTAGGGTAGGTGCTGGACACTGAACCTAATTAATTTACTATTCCAACTCCAATCTACATTTAATTAGGGAAGCTGCTGGACACTGAACCTAATTAATTCACTATTCCAACTCCAATCTACATTTAGTTAGGGTAGGTGCTGGACACTGAACCTATTTAATTTACTATTCCAACTCCAATCTACATTTAATTAGGGTAGGTCCTGGACACTGAACCTAATTAATTTACTATTCCAACTCCAATCTACATTTATTTAGGGTATGTGCTGGACACTGAAACTATATAATTTACTACTCCAACTCCAATCTACATGTAATTAGGGTAGGTGCTGGACAGTGAACCTAATTCATTTACTATTCCAACTCCAATCTACATTTAATGAAGGTAGGTGCTGGACACTGAACCCATTTTATTTACTATTCCAACTCCAATCTACATTTAATGAGAGTAGGTGCTGCACACTTAACCTAATTAATTTACTATTCCAACTTCAATCTACTTTTAATTAGGGTAGGTGCTGGACACTGAAACTATTTAATTCACTATTCCAACTCCAATCTACATTTAAATAGGGTAGGTGCTGGACACTTAACCTAATAATTTACTATTCCAACTCCAATCTACATTTAATTAGGGTAGATGCTGGACACTGAACCTAATTCATTTACTATTCCAACTCCAATCTACATTTAATTAGGGTAGGTGCTGGACACTGAACCTATTTAATTTACTATTCCAACTCCAATATACATTTAATTAGGGTAGATGCTGGACACTAAACCTAATTAATTTACTATTCCAACTCCAATCTACATTTAATTAGGGTAGGTGGTGGACACTAAAACAACTTACTTTACTATTCCAACTCCAATCTACATTTAATTAGGGTAGGTGCTGGACTCTTAAAATAATTAATTTACTATTCCAACTCCAATTTACATTTAATTAGGGTAGGTGCTGGACACTGAACATATTTAATTTACTATTCCAACTCCAATCCACATTTAATTAGGGTAGGTGCTGGACACTGAACGTAATTAATTTACTATTCCAACTCCAATTTACATTTAATTAAGATAGGTGCTGGACATTAAAATATTTAATTTACTATTCCAACTCCAATCTACATTGAATTAGGGTAGGTGCTGGACACTGAACCTATTTAATTTACTATTCCAACTCCAATCCACATTTAATTAGGGTAGGTGCTGGACACTGAACGTAATTAATTTACTATTCCAACTCCAATTTACATTTAATTAAGATAGGTGCTGGACATTAAATTATTTAATTTACTATTCCAACTCAAATCTACATTTAATTAGGGTAGGTGCTGAACACTTAAACTTATTTAATTTCTTAACCACTACCCACCCTTATCCCCTATAAAAACAAAAACTCACTTCTAAAAATATGTATAATTTTAATAAAATATATTTTTTCATTTCCTATTTACATTACACGTTTGTATTCAAATGTTATATTTATAAAATACTTTAGATTTAAATTTTAAATGTATTACTTAAAATAAATATTTTTATTTTAAATACAATTTTTTTTAAAAATGTCACCACACTTATCCACTACAAACACTGCATAACAATATAAAATATATTTACAAATTTAAAACATTAGAAATGTCAAGTTCATTTTTACATTTAAATTCTAAATTTCCTTTGAAAATAAAATAAAATAAAATTGTGAAACACTTATCCTCTATAAAATATAAAGAAGACTATTCCAATTCCTTACCATACATTTTTAAATTTTAATAACAAAGTTTAAAATTTATGATTTTTTAAACATTTTTAATAAATATTTTAAAAAACTCCCCACCCTTATCCCCTAAAATCCAACATCCCACTCCTAAAATTATTTACACATTTTCAAAAATATATTTTTAAATTTCATATTTACATTTAAAATATTCGAAAATATATTTATAAATTTCATATTTACATTCAAAAATTGTATATTTTTTTAATTTCAATTTTAAATTTCAAAAAAATACAATACAATAAAATTTATATTTTTAAAACACTCCCCACCCTTATCCCCTATTACCCCAACATCCCGCTCCTAAAATTATTTACACATTTTTTAAAATATATTTTAAAATTTCATATTTACATTTAAAATATTCGAAAATATATTTATAAATTTCATATTTAAATTTAAAAATTGTGATATTTTTTTTAATTTTAAATTTAAAAAAAAAACAATACAATAAAATGTATATTTTTGAAAACACTCCCCACCCTTATCCCCTATTAACCCAACAACCCGCTCCTAAAATTATTTACACATTTTTTTAAATATATTTTAAAATGTCATATTTACATTTAAAATATTCGAAAATATATTTATTAATTTCATATGTAAATTTAAAAATTGTAATACATTTTTTTTATTCAAATTTCAAATTTAAATTTCAAAAAATTACAATACAATAAAATTTATATTTTTTAAAACACTCCCCACCCTTATCCCCTATTAACCCAACATCCCGCTCCTAAAATTATTTACAATTTTTCAATAAAATAATTTTAAATTTCACATTTACATTTAAAATTTTCTAGAATATATTTTTAAATTTCATATTTACATTTAAATTTTATAATAAAATATATTTTTTAAATAAAAATACAATTTTCAAATTTAAATTTGACTAAAATACATCAATATTAAATGACTATTTATTAAATTAAAATTTATTTTTCAAATTTTAATTTATATTTCATTTTCCAAACATATATTTATTAATAAATTCACATTTTTTATCTAAAATTTATATTTATATTACAAAAATGACATTACAATTTACATTTTTTTAAACACTCCCCACCCTTATCCCCTATAAACCCAACATCCGGCTCCTAAAAAATATCTAACATTTTAAAATAATTAATATTTATTCCTATTACATAAACATTTATATCTATTAAAAATAACATATATATAATACATCATACAACGATATTTTAACATTTCAATAATTACAACATTGATATTTCTTACTTAGGGGGCGTGGCTTGGGCGCCGATGGCGATGGTCGCCTGAGAGCTCGGCTCCGGGACTAAGCCCGAAATTATCCTGAACATCGGTGGCTGAGGGGCACCCCAGACCCCGAATTCGGTTGAGCGAGGCGACGACACCCTGCCGAGGGCCCTGGTGGAGTTTGGACGGGGGTGGCTTTGAAGAAATGCCGAAGTTTGCGGAGTGGCGGAGGACGACCCAATATGGCGCCCGGACCCCTTTGTCCCCTTGAACGGGCCTACGGAGTTGAGGAGGTCTCGCGGATGTCGCCCGGCACCCGGCTTCACCAGCCTCAGTGGCTTTAGGCATTGGACATTGGTTGGATCGGACCCTCCACAGCGGGACCATACTCGATTGGACGACCGGGCGGGTGCCCACGCGTTAGAGGACGCCGGGCACGGGTGCCCTCAGGTCCAGGCGGTGGACTGCACCGCGACTCCGCAACTAGCTGAGAGTTCCTGGCCACCCCGACTACATGGATGGCGCGACACTCGGGCGCCACAGGACAACCGGGGGAGTTGGTGGCCCTTGCCCCAGAGCTGTAGTGGGTGAACGGGCCTGCCCGACTCGGAGACGGGTGTCTCCGCCCCCTTATCGGTGCCCTCGGACGCCGTGGCGGTGGCGGGAGCCGAAACGGCGGAGTCTCCACAGGCTCTGGAGAAGGAGGTCGCCCATTCCGGACTGGAGGGCGAAATCCCGGGAAAGCCGTGCTGGACACTTGCACACGGAGACGCCTACTCCGGGACCTTTGCGGAGAGCCCCTGGCAGCATGGGGAAACCTAAAGGAGCCAAGGGATCCAGCCAGGCCACCTCGGACTCTGAAGCCCAGGACAAGGAAGAGCGTGGAGATCCTAAACGACCTGGTGGCGCACCACTCCAGCAACAATTTGACCGTGTACTGGAAGCCATAGAGGCAACTCGGTCGGCTCTACAACAGGACATTGCCCAGGTGGCGACTGGCCTGGGCCTCCTTAGGGCAGACCATGGTAAACTCTCAGACCGGGTCAAGGAGGTGGAGAGCACGGTGAAGACTATCGAACCGGCGCAGAGGACCCTGGCTGCGACGATCAAGGATGCCATGTCCCGAATCGAGACCCTCGAACGGAGGGCGGAGGATGCGGAAGGCCGAAACAGGAGGAATAACATTCGGGTAGTGGGCCTGCCGGAAAAGATCGAGGAAGGCGATATGGTGCGCTACTTGGAGACCTGGCTCCGAGACACGGTGGTCCCGGAGGGCCTGTCCTCCTTTTACACTCTAGAACGGGCCCACAGAGTTCCAGCGCGGCCCCCACAGCTGGGACGAGCCCCGAGGCCGGTGGTGGCGCGGTTGCTCCATTTCCGGGACAGAGATCTGATCCTAAATGCCGCCAGACACAATGGCCCGTTCCAGGTTGCAAACAGTCAGGTGAATATCTTCCCTGACTATACCTACGAGACGCAGCGCAAGCGGTTCTCCTTCCTGGCGGTTAAGCGTGAACTCAGGAGTGAGGGCATCCAATATTCACTCCTATTTCCCGCGAGGCTCCGAGTCATTGTCGACGACAAAACCCAGTTCTTCGACACCCCGGAGGAGGTCTGTGACTGGCTCGAACTATACCGAACGGGGAAGGATGGTTATAACGCCTCGACCCATCAGGCGGAGGAGCCGGAACAAAGGAGGCGCTCTAAAAGGGTCAGGAACCGCCGCGGCCGCACGGGAGGGCCCTCGACAGCGGAGACATCATCTGAGCGGAGGGGAGTGTTGGAAGTTCTGTCGGAACTGTCGGGAGCGAGGGGCGAAGACATCGAAGAGGAGGAAGACAACCCGGGTGCTCGGGGGGCACCATCGGACTCGGAAGACTCAGTGGCAGACAGTACCCACACACCGGTGATCACACCGAAATCGGTGGAGGACCTTTTGGACGGACAAGGGTAATGGGATAGGTTGCCTTGTTTTGGGTTGGGGCCCGGCAGGGGGGAGGCGGCTGCCGTTCTTTATTGCTGACAATGGGAGAGGGAGGGTTGGGAGGCTTCTGCTATTGCCCCGAAAGATTTTGACACAGGGGGGGGCTTATTATAGTCCTGGTGGCCTGGGCGACGAGGGCCCACTGCCTCCGCTCAGCCCGCACCTGGCCCATAAGGCCTTCCTACGGTGGCGACCGTGGGACTAGTGGGGTTTCTGGGGTTGTTCTTCATAGAAGTTTGGATGGGATCTAGATGGCGCAGTTTGGGTCCTGTTCTGGGGTGGTTGGGAGGGGGTTTTGTTGGTTTTTGGGGGGTTTGGATCTGGTTGGGGAAAATGGCCGCCGTCAGCGCTGGGAGAATTGATGTCCTTTTTTTGTGGGGACCCGGACGGGGAGACTGTGCAAGAACACTCTGGGACAATGGCTGATGTTGCTAACTTGAAATGTATTACTTGGAACGTGAGGGGGCTTCACACTATGTCCAGGCGTCACAGGGTCCACGCTTATTTAGTGCGTAGGGGAGTGCAAATGGCGCTGCTGCAGGAGACGCATCTGAACAAGGCGGAAGGGGCGGCGCTTCAGCGTAGGTGGCGAGGGCAGGTCTTTTCCACGGCGTACTCTGCTTATGCCAGGGGGGCGCTAATATGGATCAGGACAGGAGTCCCCTTCCAGGTCACGAGGACAGTGTTGGACCCAGAGGGGCGTTTCGTGGCCATATCAGGCACGCTGGGAGGGAGGGACTTGAATGTTTGTTGTGTGTATGCCCCTAATGTGGACCAGACTGCCTTCCTTTCCAGGTTATCGGGCTCGTTGGCTCACTTTTTCGCCGGTCCCCTCCTGCTGGGGGGAGACTTTAACTCCGTGGTAGATGTAGACATAGACCGCTCGCATCCCCCGCTCCCCGATTCCCCGGTCCGGCGGACGGCTAAGGGCCGTCAAGATTGGCAGACCCGCTGGGGTTTGACGGACATCTGGAGGGCGCATCACCCCGCGTCTAGAGATTATTCGTACTTTTCGAGCCTTCATGAGCTGCATGTCAGACTGGATGGCTTTCTTGGTTCGTCCGAATTAGTCTCGGCAGCGGCCCGATCGGAGTATCTATCGCGGACCATCTCGGACCATAACCCCCTCCTGCTGGACATTCGCTGGTTCCCTGGGACGCCGGCGGTACCCACCTGGAAGATGTGCCCCGAGATCCTCGAGGACAGTGTCTTCAAGGCAGACCTAGGGGAGAGAATCACGGATTATTTTGCATCCAACGGCGGCTCCGCGAGTACTAGGGCGTTCGAATGGGATGCTTTCAAGGTGGTGGTGAGGGGGTACTGTATCTCTAAGAAGGTGGGCATGCGGCGTGTTATCCTGGCTGATCTGGACGCAGCGGACCGCACGCTCCGCGAGCTCGAAATTAGCCGACCCGGACACCCGGAATTGCAAACACAAACGGTAGAGGCGAGGGAGAAGGTGGCGGTGGAGGTCGAACGGCTCCGCTGTTTCGATTACAAGGCCTACACGGTCCGATCTATAGCGGAGGGCGACAGATCGAGCGCGTTACTGGCGTGGTTGGCCAACCCTGCGCGCCAGTCCCAAACGACGACTAGGATGCGTAGGGCGGATGGGACTGAGGTGTGCACCCAACCGGAGATTCTTAATTGCTTCCGGCATTATTACGAATGCTTATACCGCAGTCGCTCCGCGCGTGACCCAGACCGGCTTGATAACTATCTTAGCCCGCTGGAACTCCGCACAGTGGAACAAGAAGTGGCGGACGCCCTGGGATCTGACATCGGCTTGGGGGAGATCCGCGGGGCCATCAAACGGATGGCGAGGAACAAGACCCCGGGCCTAGATGGCCTGCCGGTGGAGTTCTATGCAGCTTATGCTGACCTCCTGGCCCCTCGTTTACTGGTGGTCTACAGGGAGGCGAAGAGGCTGGGTCGCCTCCCCGGCTCGATGTGTGAGGCGTTGGTGGTTCCTCTCCTCAAGCCAGGCCGAGACTCGTCTGACCCGGGGTCCTACCGTCCCCTCTCAATGCTGACGGTGGACTACAAAATATTGAGCAGCATCTTGGCCTCGAGGCTGTTAGGACATATGAGCTCCCTAGTACACGAGGACCAGGCCGGTTTCATCCCACGGCGAAATACGACCATGAACATCCGAAGGTTGTTTCGCTTGCTCGGGGAACCATTCGTGGATGCCCCGTCCCCGGTAGTTTTGTCGGTGGACCTGGAGAAGGCTTTTGATAGCCTGGAGTGGGACTACTTAAGCGCGGTATTGCGGAAATTCGGCCTCGGGGAAGGATTTATCAAATGGACAGCAGTTCTCTACGCTTCCGCTTCAGCCAGGGTTAGAGCGGGCCCTTTGATTTCATCGCGATACCCGGTGGAGCGTGGCACGCGGCAAGGGTGCTCTTTATCCCCGCTTCTCTTTGCACTAGCGGTGGAGCCACTAGCGATGCATCTTCGCTCGGGAGCCCACTATACGGGCTTACGGACAGCGGCGGGCCCGCATTACGTCTCGCTCTATGCGGACGACCTGTTGCTCTTCCTGGAAGATCCGGTCGACGCATTACGGGGAGCGGAATTAGCGCTTACGGAGTTCGGAGACGTCTCAGGCCTACGTGTGAACTGGTCTAAGACCTGCCTCTTCCCGATGCGTAGGGGTGTCCCCACTCCGGCGCTAAGTAAGGAGATCAGATGGGAACCCGACTGCTTTAAATACCTTGGGGTATTTGTGTACCACGACCAGCCCGACCTCCTAGACGGAAACATTGCCCGTTGCATACGAGCACTCCGAGGCAGCATGGACTTTTGGGCCACGCTGCCGCTCTCCGTGGCAGGACGCGTCGCCCTGCTCAAAATGGTGGCGCTCCCCCGATTATTGTATTACTTCCGGACTTTGCCGATCTGGGTCCCGCCGGCTACGTTTCGCCGCTTGCGTTCCATGGTGGTCGGGTTCCTTTGGGGCACGGGCCGGCGGCGGGTGGCCCTCAATACCCTGATGAGGCCGAAGGACGAGGGGGGGCTCGCTGTGCCGGACTTCGAGAAGTATTACCTAGCGGCACAGCTCCAGACATACACCCAGGAGATAGCCAGGGAGTTCAGAGGCCCGGAAGACGGTAGAGGGACGGGTATGGCCAGGCACGTCCTCTCCTTTATCGCGCTGCGACAGCGTTTGGTCCTTCGGGACCTGTCGATGGAGGAGCGGACTATCCGACTCTGTTGGAATCGGGCTCATAACAGAGGTCACCTGCGGACCCCATACGCACCTGAAATTCCATTGGGGATGCTGACGGCCCTCCCCCACGGAGGAGACTGGTCACGACTGGCGGACTGGGAGGATTCGGGTTTACAGCTCGTCGGGGACCTGTATGAGGACGGAGTGCTCCTGTCCTTTCAGGATCTCATTGACCGCTTTGGGATCTCCCGGGGCGACTTTTTGCTGCACTCGGCCATTGTGCGAGTGATCCAGGCGCACTGGCAAAACGGACTAGAGGAACCTCAATTGTCCCAGGTGTGCCAGTATGTAATGATGTCGGCGGGCACAGTGAAGGCGGTCACTTGCCTTTACGGCAGGCTGATTACCGAGGGGTTGGTCCCTCTCACCACACTGAAGTCCCGCTGGGAAGAGGACATCGGTAGGGAGATCCCGGAGACGACCTGGTCCCAGCTGGTGAGGCGAGCATGGAAGGGTACACGTAGCGCCCGTTTCCAACTGGTCCACTATTATGTTCTCCATAGGGCGTACCTGACCCCGGTTAAGATCAGGCGTTATTTTGCCACGGCTTCGGCGGAATGCCCTAGGTGCCCGGCTCAGGAGGCGGACCTCCTACACATGTTATGGGCCTGTCCAGGATTGACGTCCTACTGGCAGGAGGTGGCGGCGACTTTGGAAGAGGTGACGGGGAGGCACTTATCGTTCGATGCGGCGGTGGGGCTATTGCATTGGTTCCCCCATACCCCCCGGAATAAAATCACCAGTAAATTTATCGACCTGGGGCTCCTACTTGCTAAACGAGAGGTGACCAGGAACTGGAAGGCACGTGCTGGTCCTGCAGGCGGCAGATGGCACGGTGAACTTTTGAAATGGGCGGCGGGGGAGAGCGCGCTGCGATATCAGCTGGCTTGGAGGCAAAGCAATGAGAAGGCGCAGGAGGCCGCGTTAGAATGGGAAACGCTGGTGCAGGCCCTCAGGGATTATTGTGCCCCCAGCGACTCCGAAAGCGAAGAAGCAACTAGACCCGAGTCCCGTTAGACACTAGCATTAACAGCACTATTACCTTCCCCGTGGGTCAAGAAGTGGATCCTAAAGTGATAAGCTCCCTGGCGCTGATGGTGGGGGAGGGGGGAGGGGGGAGTTTCATAATGACTGGAAGTTTGAGGGGGGGGTACCTTTTGGGGGTTGGGGTTTGTTTAGAAAAGCAGAGGACGGACAGTGTATTATCCGGACCAGCTCCCGCATCCTACTGACCCCAGCTACATTCGCCGCCCAACCCCAGGGATATGGGCTGCTTGGCTGTATAGTAATGCTATAGAAGGGGGTCGGTGGGCTATATCTGGTAAAAGTTGGCTATAATATGATGCTGGTCGTTACTGTATTGTTGTACTGATTCCTGCAATAAAAATATATTTTAAAATAAAATAAAAATTGATATTTCTTACTTCGACATTATTTACATCGATATTACATACAATGACACAAAACGATATTTTTAACTTCGATATATAAAACATCGATATTACTTACTTGCGATATTAAGAACTCGATATTTCTGTACCTCAACATTAAAAACTCAATATTTTGACTGTGTACGGTAAAATATACGATAACTAGCAAAGTACACAGTAGCACTAGACTGGGCGACCTTTACTATAAGTTTGTAAATTTGCTAATAGAGTGTCCCACTCCGCAGCTATAGGGTATTTCCGCAGCCCTAAAGCTTCTTCCTACCTGAGCGCCATTGCCTCTGCCCGCCTCCACTTAAGCGTTGCTCTGCACCAGTGAGCTTTCCAGCACATGGCCAGAAGCCTGCATTTAATTAATAATGCCAAATCATTTAATCTATTTGCAGCTTTTGATGCTTTAGGGTGCTTAAATACCCTAGTAAGGAGCACTCCAAAGTACACACCCCTGTGTGATCAGTCACCTTTGTCAGTGCCGCAGAAACTGCATCCCACAGCGTACAGGCGGCCAGACAGTTCTAAAACATGTGCCCCATATTAGCCACAAGATGCAGACAGCATGGACACCAAGAGGAAGTCCCGAACATACAAAACAGTGTCGCTGGAGTGAGGTAAGCCCTATGAAGAGTGTTTTCTTGGCTATATTGGAACTAAGGGGCTCATTAGGATGGCGGGCGGACTTTGTCTGCCCACCACCTAACGGAGAACGGGACCGCCCGCCAGAAGTGAGGGGGTCCCGTAGGGGCAATTAGGATGTGCACGCCACAGTGGCGGGCACATCCTGTATTTTCAGTATTGTGGCGGGCGGTGCTCTCTGCACCGCCCGCCACAATACTGAAAATGATATGCAGTATTTGCATAACCAAAGCGGCAGGCAACGCGCGGTGCCTGCTGCTTTGATTATGTAAATGTTGGGGGGTACCAAAGGTACCCCCCGTGTGCACCCCCATTCTCCTTCACTCTGGGGACCCGCAGGGGGCCCCCAGAGTGAAGACCGCCTGCCTTTCCGTGGCGGCATTGCCGCCACGGAAAGGCATGCCAATTTGCCCATTGTAATATGGCTGTCGGTGTCTAACAGACACCGCCACCATATTAAACATTTTCCGCCCCGGCCGTAAGGCGACCGGGGCGGAAAACAGACGGGCGTTGTTTTACACCGCCACGGTCCCCTCCACCATCCTAATATGGCGGGGGGAATTGGGCAGTGGATGTCGGGCAGATTGCCTGCCAATTTGCCCATTGTAATATGGCTGGCGGTGTCTATCAGACACCGCCACCATATTAAACATTTTCCGCCCCGGCCGCAAGGCGACCGGGGCGGAAAACAGACGGGCGCTGAAAATGATATGCAGTATTTGCATAACCAAAGCGGCAAGCAACGCGCGGTGCCTGCTGCTTTGATTATGTAAATGTTGGGGGGTACCAAAGGTACCCCCCGTGTGCACCCCCATTCTCCTTCACTCTGGGGACCCGCAGGGGGCCCCCAGAGTGAAGACCGCCTGCCTTTCCGTGGCGGCATTGCCGCCACGGAAAGGCATGCCAATTTGCCCATTGTAATATGGCTGGCGGTGTCTAATAGACACCGCCACCATATTAAACATTTTCCGCCCCGGCCGCAAGGCGACCGGGGCGGAAAACAGACGGGCGTTGTTTTACACCGCCGCGGTCCCCCCCACCATCCTAATATGGCGGGGGGAATTGGGCAGTGGATGTCGGGCAGATTGCCTCCGCCAGGCCGGTTGTGGGCACCACCAGCCTGGCGGAGGCAATCCGCCCGACATCCTAATGACCCCCTAAGCATTCCATCACACTTTCCTAGGGTAATGAAGTGCTCTCACCCACTCTTTGTGCATTAGGGATCTTCCCACATCTCCCTCCCAGCATCTGAAAGTCCCGGCAAGCAGATCATATCTAGTAAAGTCAAGGGTTTCTACGAACCACATTATGAGTCTGCATCCGCTACCCATTATATACAGTGTGTGCAGGAGTGGGTGTTGATCAGGTCCATGTCCGTTATACCCCACAGGCTCGCCAGTACAGCTAATAGACTTCCATAAGCCACTTTTGACCAGCTAGAAGCCGTACTCCTCATGTAAGCTGTCATAGGGCATCAACACTCCATCCTGAAACAGTGCACCAATTGTAGCGACTACGGCTGCCTCCCAAGCCTCCATCCCCGCCCTGCCTCACGCATCACTAAATGGAGCAATAGAACTGGAGGGAGTACCAGGGTACAGGTGCCATAACTCACAGACTATGGTAAATGCTACTATGCACTATCTTTAATAACCCGTAGGCATTGTGTGGGAGCTTGGCCTGGGGTAGGACCAGCTGATGGATTAACCTGTGTGGTCGGTCAGATGCAGGAAGGCCAAGATCCTCCTTGAGGCTGCCTTCCAGACAATGCGCAGACCACTGTTTGACTTTTGTACACTTAATGCACAAAGACGTATAAACTTAGGAGTGGGACGCTATTATCCTGTTCCCAGAGGAAGAAATGTAAAATGTGAATCCAGGGTCTCCTGGTTCACACCCAAACTAGACAAAAATGATGGCGACAGTAAACCACTGCAAAACTGAACCTGTCATGAAATGTTCATAATGGGTTTGTCAGGCTGGCACCTGACATTCTGATTGATGATGGCTCGGAGGCCTTTGTGCAGGGTTTCACTAGACATACTAGTTCTGACTACTTAAGTACAGCCAATCCAAACTGCCTCAATTCAACAGGGCTGGGTGAAGTCACAAGTTCCGGCCAACTACGATGGAGCACATGTCAGATACAGGGACCAGATTAGTGCTGCTGAAGAGTTACAGTCTCAAGTCTGATGCAAAGAGAGCCAATCTCGTTGGGGGTGCCGCGAGGGTGGGAGAGTATGTCGATCCGAGAAGCAGGTTGGTTGTAGCTGACAGTCCCTGCTGTAGTGCGAATATCTTGTTGTCGCTGGAGATGTGTGTTGTCGGTTGAAGCGGCCTATCAATGCAAAGAGCAGTCTCACTGGAGCTAAACATTGACGGTCATTGCGAATGGTCACTGTTAGCACATAGAAGCCACGATGTGGTTGCTAGTAGCCCAAAACTTCTGTATCCTCAATGTTCATCAGGAGGAGTACACTCTGACGCCAGCCAAGGGTCCAGGACCTAAGGGGATCATCTTGGGGATCAGGACTCACTCCATCAGAGGCCAGCAGCATTAGGGCTCGGATAAATCCAGGAAGGACAGCTGGGCAGTTGCAGAGAGGCCTCTGGAAACTTGTTCTGTCCCTGTAGCTCAAACAGGAGGTGAGCCAACTGATACTTGGGGTCACTTCTGAAGAGCTCAGTTGAAGGCAAGCAGGTTCCACCATCCTTCTTCAAACAGAAAAATTCTGCTGAATTGTTCACAGCTCCAGGAGTATTCTAATGAATGGTTCTGAAGGTCCCATTTTGATACCTAGTGGCAGCCTTTTTGTGGGGAAATTCCCTGATCTATCCACAAAACGTGTCCGGTTAGTACTTCCCCTTCCCTTGGCCCTGGCTCCAAACTGTCTAGGGTGACACAGCCAAGTGCAGGCCTGGTGTCAGCTTCCTTTGTGTGCTGCAGGCAGGGTCCTTTGAAGTGTAATCAGGGCAAGTCACATATTTTCCCAGCCATCCTGCCCGGAAGGCCCACTCCCCTCACACATAGTCCTTCTTTGTTCCCATGTCAGTAAATAATACACAACCCACAGCAGGAGACCCGTCACAGTCATGTGACACAGGACAATGACAGAAAGGCACAGGGGATTTGGGCAGAAAAATACTAACTTTCTAAAGTGGTATTTTCAAAATTGTATCCTAAAATGTGACTTTACCATTAAAGGAAGGTGTAAATTGCACTTAATTTGAATGGAAAAAGCATTGCTCTATCTGGTCCCAAACTGAAGTTAGAACTTATCAAGTGCAATAAGGTAACCCAGTGTTAGCCTATGGAAGAGATAACCTTACAACAGTGAAAAACAACCTTAGAAGGTTTTCACTGCAAGTACATGTAATACTTAAACCCGCATGTCCTAGTTTTTATGTACCATTCAGCCTGCCCTACAGGTGGTTAGGACCTGTTTCTGAGGTGACTTATAAGTATTAAAAATTAGGGTTTAGGCCAAGGCAAAAGTTTTTTTTGCTAGGTGAAATGGCAGTTTAAAACTGCACTACCGGCTGTAGTGGCAGAGATGTTTTACAAGGCTACTACTTTAGTGGAGGGCACAATTAGTGCTGCTGCCCACTAGTAGCATTTAATGTACAGGATCTGGGTACATCTAGTACCATATACAAGGTCCTCACAATTAAATTAAATGTACTAATCAGATGTATGCCATTTTTACCATGTTTTAGGAAGGGAGCACAAGCATTTTACCACTGGTTAGTAAGGAAAAGTATTTCTAACTTCATGTGGCATCTGACTCCATGGTGTTTTTGGGGAATGCACGCACCCCTCTGGCCATATGTGCTTTAGAGGGGCCAATTTCCCTGGACCATTGTGGTGTCACTGCACTTATCTGGGGGATGGACCGGAGTTTCCTGCTATGTGCCACCCCACCTGGGAGTTGTCAATTAGTAAACTCAGGCCTATGTCGCCGAGCCTGCCTGGCCAGGCATTTCTGAGATTGTGTTGATGGAGAGTTTATGATGGGCAAATTTGTTAATAGTGATGCGATTTGGCTCATCCATGTGCGTTTGTCATTTTAAACATTAACATCGATGTTATCAATATTAAAAACCTTATACAAGAATGTACTCTACCTTTGCTGCATGGGGATCTAACAAGAAATCGTTTTATGTGCCTGAATATCTATTTGCAAAAAATGAGACTTTTTTACTTACTAAGAAATCATAAAACTCTTAATTTTTAAATTAGTTTAAAGTTCCCAGTTCAAAGTCTTCCTTGGGGCTCTGCAGGCTCACATGCATGGTATTGTAGCCGTAACAGGAATTTTGTGGCATTTGGCAATCTGGAATATTTAAACATATACATGCAGTGGTAAAATTAAAACACAAATCCCAGAATATGATGTCTTTCCACTAAAAAGCCAGAATTGTTTGAAGGTGTCACTTATAACATGGGCCACTTGATTCTTATGCACCAGGGCCTGTATTACCTAAAGTACCCTAGGGGTGCAACAGGCATTTGCGCCTGCTTTGTGCGCCCCTAGGGGACTTTGGTATTACAGAAGGGGCTACAGATGCTTGTGCATCCCCTTCTATAATACTGATAGCGCTGGTGCACATGTAGTGCCAGCGCTATCGGGAGAGGCAATTTGCTCATTTACATGGGGTGTGGCTCCATGCAAATGAGTGAATCACTTTGACTCTGCGTCACGCTGTATTATCAGCGCAGGTGCAGAGGCAAACAGGCATCAGGAGGCTCACTGAAAGTGCATAATAAAAAGGTTGCACACTGTCAGTTCCCTCCCTGAAAATAGCCTTCTCGAGGGGTAAAAGAGGGTCTCTTGGCCCCTAGGCATTTCCCTGCAGGTGTATGCATCCACCACAGGGGGCTTTCTGACTCCTCTTTAAAGTGCAGGCAGGTTGCAGCCTGTACTCTGTGAAACACAGAATACCTTTTAAATAGCTGCTCCATATTTCGCTTGAATGTGCTGCCCCTAGCACAGCATGAGTTCACGACTGCCCTGATGGCAGTGCATTCATCACAAAAGGGCACACTTTTCCTGTTTGTGCCTGCACACCTTTTTTAAGGATCGCCGTAGTGCAAACAGGTAGAGTAGGGCCCAATTGGTAATACAGGCCCATATTGACTGTTGATGTTGAAGTGTTGAGGTTCCGTGACAATTGTAAGTGGTGCATTTGACTCGCACGAATATGGTTGAGTCTGGTATCTAAGAACCGCAAATGACGAGTTTAGTAAGTGCGCGCAGTTTCGCTGTGCTAACTTGAACCGTTCGTTTGTTATGTGGGTTTTTCATCTGTACCCACGGGTTCCATCTTAGATACGGCATCCATTTTGTCTCTTGCCCTCAAGTAGCCAGCGAACGGACGTTGTCCGCTTCGCGACCCTGGGACTCTCAAGATATCTGCGGAAGACACATGTCCTTTGTAAGTGTCTTTATAACGAGGGGGATGCTACTGTAAGGCAGATGGCGCCGCTCGAGGCTCATCTTGCCGCACGGACTTATTGTCTCAGCCGTGCATCTCATTAGGCACGTCCCTTTGATGCCTGTATCTCGTGTTTCCCGATACCTCCCCTTTTACACCCTATCCGATCTCCCCACTGTCTCCGTCTTCCTCTGCACCTGTCTTTGTTCCTATTTCGATCTGTTTTACTACCGATTGGAATGCACTAATGTTGGGAAGATGGGTTTTTACAGTTGGGAACCGCCAAATGTTTCCGCAATTATGATCCGGACCTCATGTGTTTGAAAGCGACCAAAGCGACCCCTCTGGGGGATAATGGTGGGAACCGGGTTGTAAACTTGTGTGTTCAATGTAATCCTATGGGTAAAAACTGTATAAAAGGAGCGATCCACAGAACCAATTTGAAGCAGTCTCCCCAAGTTGCACGTGTGTTGCTTGTCGTGACTTCTGTGTTCCCTGCAGTAAATAAACCTTGAATCTTTGACGCCGAAGGAAGTGTCCCGTGTCTCTGTGATTCGTACGCCGGAGCAGGTTACCCACGAAGGTTTCAGGTGTTGTGCCCTGGCACCGCTGGGTCCTACAGAACCCAGTCCTTCAGTTGGCGCCCAACGTGGGGCTGCATCAGTGGTACCGGTCCAAGCCCGACGATCGTGAGTAACTTCGTGTGAAATCTCCGAGGGAAGGTGCACTCCGCTTCATCGATCCTGTTGTCGAAATAAGTGGCCCGAAGACTTTTCCCGCGAAGATTCCCGCCTCCGGACGGCTGCGACGGACTGCTGCCCTGACTGTAGACCTGTTTTGGCGCCTGGCGTAGACCTTGGTATAGCGAGACGATAGACGGGCCTTCCTGGTGACGCCATTGATCTTTGAGTTAAGTATTTGTGGGTCGCTCCCATAGTTCTTGGTTGTTGACACTTTAGCGAGTGTTTTTGTTGTTAACGCTGTGTGAGTGTTTTTGTCGGTGACACTTTTGCTAGCGTTTTGTTGTTGTGTTATTTGACGACTGCAGCCGCCAAAAACCGAGGGTTTTTGTTCTTTGCTGGGACTTGGTAAATCCCGTAACCCTTGAAGTTTGTGAAACTCGGCTAGTGTGCAAGATGCCTGGTCGCAGTACTTTGTTTAGCTGTTTCAGACCTTGTGGTACGGATTCCCGACTGGAGGACTCGTGTCCGATACCTCCGGTTGGAACTCCCACTTATGAACTATATAGTAAACATGGACTGGGTCCGATCACCTTTAATGATTATTGGCTTAAATATACAAAGAAGGACGGCGACCTTCGTTGGCCACCTCATGGTAGCTTCGAGGCGCCGATTTTAGATAATTTAGAGATTAAGTTGTTCGAACGTAAATCAAGGCCGGCCATGTTTGATGCCTTTCGGTTGTGGCGCAAAGAAGCCCGACAGAAAGAAATCAGACAGACTAAACGTAATCAGCGAGATAATGTTGCTACTATAGTGAAGAAAGCTGAGCAGTTTCAGTGTGATAAGGAGGTTAAGGATAAGGAAGTGTTTGACAGACTACAGCGTATGACCATAGATAAATGTTACCCCGCTTTACCTACGGAGTCGGAAAAGAAGGAAGAGGCAGTTGAGGATCCCTTAATGTCTTATCTTATGAAGTCGCCACCTCCGTACGTGCAGGGTACAGCAGCTGCAGCTCCTGTGGTTCCTGCCGTACCTATCCTTCCTGTGCCTGTTCCTCAGCCTGTACCCGCTCTTCCGACTGTTCCTGCTCCTTTGCCTGTTTCTATCCCTACTGCTCCTCCACTTCCACATACTCCTGCTCCCGCTGCTGCTCCTGTGTTGTTGACTCCTGCTGTTGCTACTGTTTCTACTCCTTCACTTGTTAGTCCTGTGTCGCATCTTTCTCCTTCTACTCGTAGTCGTAACTCTCCCCTTGCCGCTAGCTTCTTTCATTCGCTTGGGCCTGTTCATGGGTCCGCTAGCTCCGATGGTCCTCAGAGACGTAGTCAGCTTCCTGGAAATAGAGAACGCGTTGCGCTATATAATATGGCGATGGGTTGGATGGTAAATCCTCTTAGAAATCCGCCCCGTGTTGTATTCGAAACATTTTGTCAATTTAGTATACCTACCCAGAGATACGTGTTTGATGAAATGTGTAAGTTCCTTCGTGATCAGATAGAGGCCGATGCGCCTGACGAGGTGCTGGCCGCTTTGTCTGATCTTCAGCTCCAGTTCTCGAATGGACTGATAGTAGATACTAATGTTCGACGTGCTATTGAGCGGTTGCTATCTCTTCGTCCCGCTCCAATACCTCATGCATTGTTTGTTGAGGATATCGAACCACAACCAGACGAATCTGGCCAATATCCTATGCGTGAAGTTCCGCCGGTCTGGGTACCAGCTGATCCTAATGCTCATCCTCCGACATTGGCGCATTTCCAGAGAATATGGATACATCTTCCATGGAAACGCTCGGAAGTGTTACAGGTGAAGCAATCTTTGCCTGACCCACGCAAAAATCCTACAGGGTATTACAAAGAATTATCACAGCTTGTAGATGCTACGGTAATGAATCTTGCCGATATCGATATGTTGTTTGGCAATGTAGTACCGCAACCGGTATGGGCTAAGATTCGACATGAAAATCACCCGGCTGAATTAGGTGGTGCTTGGGCTGCCATTGTAGCGGCAGACGCCGGACAAGTAGCTGCTACTAAACCCGACCAGTTGATTCTTGACCTTCCTCAAAGGATTATTACGCTAATGAAAACTCTTATGCCAGCTATGAAGGTGAACTGGGACAAATTGTCAGCCTGTAAGCAAAAGAAGGACGAGAGTGTTTCCGACTTCTTTACGAGGTTCGAGGAAGCATTCATCGACCATAGTGGTCAGGATATGGGTACCGAGGGTGGACAGAGATTGTTCGTGGATAAATTTGTTTGTAACTTATTGCCCGATTTGAGCAATAAATTGAGAAATTCGGAAAGCGCATGGGCCGTTTCTACTTCAGCTCAGATATTGGCTACGGCACAATATTATGAGAATAGAGAGAAAGAAGAGAGCGACCGTGCTGACAAAAAGACGAAAGAGCTAAAAACTAAAGTATTGCTTCAACAAGCATATCCTCCGCGTTCGAATCAGAATGCACCCCAGCAAAATAGATCGCAGCCGCAATCAAATCGGTCACAACCGCGTAATGATTCCTCCTCCCAAAGATCATCGTTAGGATACAATCAATGTGCTTATTGTAGACAGGAGGGACACATTAAATTCAATTGCCCTGTTTTAAATGAACGTAATGGTGGTAACTCATCTAGAGGAGGTCGTGGTGGTTCGCAGCAGGCACCACGTGGTAGAGGTCGTGGTATTCAGAATGATCGTTCTGATAACTCCTCTACTAATACTAATTGTTTCGATCAACGTGGATCGTCGCAAGGACGATCTGCGCAGTACAATGTAGACGACTATTACGTCGATCAGGGAACTGACGACAGTAATTACTAGGATAGCCAAAGACAAGGAGAGGGAGTGGTATCAGTTCCGGTTGATCAGAGAGGGCCTTACGTCGCAGTTGCTACATCGGGCGTCGTTGAGCCTTTTCTGTTGGACACTGGTGCAGCGAAAAGTTCCATACAGCATTCGAAACTCCCTGGCGCACCTTTGTCTGGCTTAACAAATGTTTCCGTTGGATTCTCTGGCGCCCCCGTTAGCAATCCAGTTTCACGCCCTTTGCCCCTTAAAATTGGGTCACGTGAGCTAGAAGCTCCATTGATTCTGACCACAGGTTGTGGTGAAAATCTTTTGGGCCTGGATTTGCTTAAACGTTTGTATGCGACTTTGTATTGTTCTCCTGCGGGAGTACAGCTTACGTTTGGGGAGAGAGTTGTCTCTCCCATGTATTTGTCTCTTGACAAGCTCCCACCGGAATTGAGTTCTCTTCCTGCGTCTTTGTGGGCGACGGGTCCGAATGATGTGGGCCTACTTGATATCTCGCCCTATGTTGTCCAGTTGAAATCTAATGTACGATTGCCACGTATTCCCCAGTATCGTATCTCTCTTGATGGTGAACGTGCATTGTTAGTGATCATTTATGATTTGATCGAGAAAGATGTGATTGAAGAGACTCGGGGAAACGTGTGCAACAGCCCTGTGCTGCCCATTCTTAAACGTACGGATCCTTCCAAACCGCCTGTTTATCGTTTTGTTATCGATTTACGGGAAGTGAATAAAATTGTGGTTCCTCAATTTCCTGTTGTGCCTGACATCACGGCGCTACTGACTCTGATTCCAGCTTCTGCATCGTGGTTTTCGGTGATTGACTTGAAAAATGCGTTTTTCAGCATCCCGATTGCTGAAGAGAGCAGAGACCTTTTCGGTTTCTCTCTCGGTGGACGTAGCTTCCGGTTTAAACGCGCTCCTCAGGGCTACTGTGAAAGTCCATCAATTTACAGTCAAGCCTTGAAGGGTCAACTGGATGCGTTTAGGTTGCCGGTCGGTGCGGCCTTGATCCAATACGTCGACGACTTATTGGTGGCTGCCGACACTCAGGACATTTGCAAAATTGCTACGGTGTCGTTGCTGCAACATCTCTGTGAGTTGAATCACAAGGTGTCACCTACTAAACTCCAATATTGTTGTCAAGAAGTAACCTACCTAGGTCACTTATTGTCAAAGGAGGGAAGGAGGTTGACCCCAGAGAGGATTGCAGCGATTGCGCGAATGGCTGTGCCAAGAACCCAAAGAGATGTGCGTGCCTTTTTAGGTATCACGTCGTACTGCAGGCAATGGATTCCTAATTTTTCATTGCTAGCGAAGCCATTAGTGGCTCTTACATGTAAGGATGTTTCAACTCCTTTACCATGGACGGAAGAATGTCAGAGAAGTTTTTCTGAATTGCGTGATTCATTGTGTTCGGCTCCTGTGTTGGGTACTCCCGACTACAGTAAGCCATTTACATTATATGTCCACGAGAGAGAAGGCTGTGCTTTGAGTGTTTTAACGCAACCTTTTGGTGGTAAGCAACGTCCATGCGCATATTTTTCCTCGACCTTGGACCCAGTAGCTAGAGCCTTGCCGAGTTGTTTGAGAGCAACAGCGGCAGCTGCGGTCTCCATCCGACAATCAGCAGGATTGGTCATGGATAATATGCTTACGGTGATGGTTCCGCATGCAGTCGATACTCTTTTGAATCGTACGAAGACTCAGCACTTGACGAGTGCGAGATTGTCTGGGTACGAATTGACGCTCTTGGCAAGCCACATTCAGATCAAACGTTGTAATGTTCTGAACCCGGCAACTTTGTTACCGATTAGCACAGAGTCAGATGAAGTAGCAGAACATGATTGCTACTTGAGGACTGAAGAGGAAACGAAAGGTCGAGTGGACCTTAAAAACACCCCATTGGAAGACCCGGATGGTACTTTGTATGTGGATGGGTCATGTTTTAAGTTGCCGAATGGTGATGTGACTACTGCTTATGCTGTTGTAACGTTGAATACTGTTGTTGAGACTGCAAGGTTGAATCAGACTTCTGCCCAAGCTGCAGAATTGATTGCTCTTACTAGAGCATGTGTGTTAGCGAAAGAGAAACGAGTGAATGTGTTTACTGACAGCCAGTATGCGTTTGGAGTCGCTCACAGTTTTGGACGATTGTGGAGAGAGAGAGGTTTCTTGACGTCGCATGGTACGAAGATTCAGCATGGCCAACTTGTGAATGATCTTTTGGATGCACTGACGTTGCCTAAGCAAGTAGCGATTGTCAAATGTAGTGCGCATCGTAAGGTGACGGATGATGTTGGTCGTGGTAATGCGTTTGCAGACGAGATTGCTAAGGAGACTGCCCAGAACCTTAGCACTCGAATGTATGTGACGAGTTCGGTTAGGTGGCCTGCAGAATCGAGCATGTGTGAAGACACTATTGAGAGCGTGAAAGAAATTCAGAATGAGGCCACCGAGACTGAAAAGGCGAAGTGGAAAGAAAGCACGGGAAAGTTGGATGTGAATGGTTGTTGGATTGATTTGTCGGATCAGAAAAGATGGCTGTTGCCGGATGCGTATGTGCTGGCCGTTGTGACAATGGCACATGGGTTAGCGCATATTAGCGCGAAAGGTATTTGTAAGTTGCTGTCTCCGGTGTGGAAGAATGATGGTATCACGAAATGTGCTGAACGTCTGGTGAAGAATTGTATGGTGTGTATGATGTATAATCCTGGCAAAGGAACCCCAACTCCTCCTGGCAGTTTTGCTCCCCCTTCGTATCCCTTTGAGGTGATTCAATTGGACTTCATCCATATGGAGCGATGCAACAACCTTAAATACGTTTTAGTTGTGGTTTGCGCATTCTCCCGATGGATTGAGGCCTATCCTCTCAAAGACAATACCGCTTTGTCTACTGCGAAAATCCTACTGAAGGAATATTTTCCTCGGTACGGAATGCCTAGAATCGTGTGGTCAGATAACGGAAGTGAGTTTGTGGGTAGTGTGATGAAGAGTGTGTGCAAGGGCCTTGGAATTAATCAGAAATTCCACAGCGCCAATCATCCCCAGTCAGCTGGTTTGGTTGAAGGGTACAACGGCACCCTTAAATTAAAGCTAGCAAAGATTCAGGCTACGACTGGTCTTTTGTGGCCCGACGCTTTACCTTTAGCATTACTGTCAACTAGGGCGACTGTACACTCCCGAGTAGGGCTTAGTCCCTATGAAATAGTGTTCGGCCGTCCTGCGAATGTGTGGGGGGTTCCTAGGCCAGGAATGTTTTCTGATCTTGAGTACCCAATGTTGATTGACTATTTACATGACTTGACTGCTAAACTGAGGTTAATTCACCAACAGGTTTACGACGCATTGCCGACGCAGACAGAGGGTCCAGGCCACCAGCTCCAGCCCGGAGATTGGGTGGTGACAAGAAACTTTTCACGTAAAAACAATCTGGACCCGAGGTTCACCGGACCTTATCAAGTGCTTCTGGCCACGAGGACTGCCGTTCGTCTCGAGGGATGTAAGAATTGGGTGCATGCCACCCATACTAAACGAGTCCCTATCCCTTTGCCGGCAGACCCGTGGGTAAGGAGAGGCATTGCGTCTACAGAAACCGAAACATTGCCGGCGTTCGTACCTTTCAGCGACGCACAGCCTGTTGGAGAATCCTCAGCGCAGCAGAAAGGCACTGTTGAACAATTGCCATCAAAAGACTCAAGACCAGAACAATCCACTGATCAACAGGACGCTGTCTCTTCAACGGATCCTTTGTTCGACGAGCAGACACGTCCTGGGAAACACCGATACTCTTTGCGATCTCGCACTAAGGACAAATAAAATATTTTTGCTTTGCTGAATTGACGATTGCATTATCCCCGTTTTCCGTGATCAGTTTTGAACATTCATATTATTGTAATTGATTTTTTGTACACATATTGAGCTTCCTTCATTGTATCTTTTTGCTTCCACAGCTGAGAGACTTTGTTTTTGCATACATACATATTGTGCATTAAAGGCCGTAGGGCCGCGCGCGTACTTCCTTCTGGATAGTAGGTCTTGACGCTAGGTTAAAGGCCGTCGGTTCCTGGGAACTCCTAGGGATTGACTATTGCTACACAGAACGAAGTGCGTCAAGAAACGTTGCGGACGGTCGTAGGGAATGGCATTCTCGAAGCTGAATGATTTGGAAGGAGCTCAGGTTCATCGATTCAAGTTGCAGCAACTCAGTCGTACCAAATGTTTCATATTCCAACTGTTTGTTTTGTTTTTGACTGCTTCTGCATTATTGGCGGGTGGGGTGTACTACACGATGTCTTATTTCTTACCTTCTGCTGCACCTACTTCTACTCCTTACCCTAATCTTACCTCTACTGTTTCTCCTCATTCCTTTCACATGTTACCGGAACACGAACAGGCTAGACGTGTAGAATTCCGTAATAATTCCTTTATTCAGCTCCTTCATCAGCATCAGTTAGTGGTTAACACTACTAATTGTTGGGTGTGTGGGTTGATGCCACATACTACTGATAAAGGAATTCCATATCTGGTGTTACCGTATAGCTCCCAAGGGTCTGCTCGAGCATTTCAAACAATGTTTCGAAGCGCACTGGGTTTCCACCCCATTCGAGAACCACGTTCTCCCTACTCTGGGCCTACCTCGTATCAGAAACCTTTGTCAATAGCAATAGAAGATTTAGATAGCGATATCTATGATCCTTCGCTTATTCCCGAGGAAGAGGTACAAGCCTATAGGGTCCTCAGTAGAGGTGAATATAGTGTGTTCACTAGCGAAAAACAGCTTAAAAGCTCGCCTCCAATATGGGTCGTACCCCACACTGGTAATTTTTGTCTTATGGGTCGTGGCCGAAGATCGCAAGCCCGACTTGGAGCAAGTGCTTGCACCGAAAATTACATTCTGCCAATGTTCTCGTCCCCTGTGTTTCTGGCTGCCAAGGGTACATACTTTATCTGCTATGATCGTGCATATGCATGGTTGCCCGCTGACTTCATGGGCTCATGCTTCATTGCAAATCTGTTGCCTCCGACGTTCACTGTAGATGCCGATTATCACAAGACTAGAGTTGTGAGAGGCGTAATTAGCGAAGAGGATACTGCCAGTCAAGAGGCAGGAGACTTTTTCAAGGGTTTCCTCCCGTTTTGGGGACCTATGGTTAATAGTAGGAACCTGAGACAATTGACTCGAGTGGTAGAATCGACAGCTAACATTACTGCCAGTGCCCTTGGTAATATTACCACTGAACTTCAGGCGGAGAGACTTATGACGTTACAGAACCGTATGGTTTTAGATGTCATCTTAGCAGATCGAGGTGGGGTATGTAAGGTGATCCATTCGAGTTGTTGCATTTTTATTCCAGATAATGCTCCAACTGTCTATCAAGCCATCTCGAGGTTGCATAAGATCTCCGAATCCATACACGTGGATGTAGGGGATTGGACGTTACTTGGATGGTTTTGGGGTCTGATGTCGACTTGGGGTTGGAAAATTCTGATGATCATCGGAGTTGTTGTAGTGTTCCTGTTCACGTGTTGCCTTTGTGTGCAGTGTGGTCCTGCCTTATGTGGCCTCTGTGCTACAACGTGTATGAGACAGCCACCTGTTACCAAGGGGACTCGTTTGGACAGAGCTATGCTACAGCAACATCTCGATGGTCTGATGAATATCGAATATGATTCCGACTAGTGCTTGCCTACATGAGGGCAAAAGGAGCGTCTGAGGTTCCGTGACAATTGTAAGTGGTGCATTTGACTCGCACGAATATGGTCGAGTCTGGTATCTAAGAACCGCAAATGACGAGTTTAGTAAGTGCGCGCAGTTTCGCTGTGCTAACTTGAACCGTTCGTTTGTTATGTGGGTTTTTCATCTGTACCCACGGGTTCCATCGTAGATACGGCATCCATTTTGTCTCTTGCCCTCAAGTAGCCAGCGAACGGACGTTGTCCGCTTCGCGACCCTGGGACTCTCAAGATATCTGCGGAAGACACATGTCCTTTGTAAGTGTCTTTATAACGAGGGGGATGCTACTGTAAGGCAGATGGCGCCGCTCGAGGCTCATCTTGCCGCACGGACTTATTGTCTCAGCCGTGCATCTCATTAGGCACGTCCCTTTGATGCCTGTATCTCGTGTTTCCCGATACCTCCCCTTTTACACCCTATCCGATCTCCCCACTGTCTCCGTCTTCCTCTGCACCTGTCTTTGTTCCTATTTCGATCTGTTTTACTACCGATTGGAATGCACTAATGTTGGGAAGATGGGTTTTTACAGTTGGGAACCGCCAAATGTTTCCGCAATTATGATCCGGACCTCATGTGTTTGAAAGCGACCAAAGCGACCCCTCTGGGGGATAATGGTGGGAACCGGGTTGTAAACTTGTGTGTTCAATGTAATCCTATGGGTAAAAACTGTATAAAAGGAGCGATCCACAGAACCAATTTGAAGCAGTCTCCCCAAGTTGCACGTGTGTTGCTTGTCGTGACTTCTGTGTTCCCTGCAGTAAATAAACCTTGAATCTTTGACGCCGAAGGAAGTGTCCCGTGTCTCTGTGATTCGTACGCCGGAGCAGGTTACCCACGAAGGTTTCAGGTGTTGTGCCCTGGCACCGCTGGGTCCTACAGAACCCAGTCCTTCAGTGTGACCTGTTTTTGGTTTTCTGACTTTTTAAAAGTTCTCTGTTTTTATGGTGTCGGCATTCTGGAGAAAAATATCTTATTTATTAATGTCACTTATTTTCACATGCGCAGGACAAAAGAAAGTGTATTCCGCACCAATTTCATTTATTGCCATATACGCCGTTCATCTCAAAACTTTGTGAGGCACCCTCTACAATAAATCGTTATAATGAGATGTGCATAGGATAGTAGGGTCGCTGAACCCGGGCAGGCAATATGCTGTCTGGAGAAAGTGATTTTTATATAGACCAGATTTCTTTCAAAAGTAGCATCAATGGAAAACCTTCTATGGTGTAGAACTAATGGCATAAAGAAGTTGTAATGTAGTTCCTATAGTCCCAATAGGCTCTGCGCATTGGAATAATATATTCAGCAGTGTAGACGTAGGACTGAGGTTGACTAGGTCTCTACTGACTATATTAGACTTAAGGTTTGCCAGCTAGCTCAGAGGTCACTGGAAACTTTCTCGAAAAAACGAGGAGGAGTTTAACCTCCCTGGATAGACAAGAAGGGATTAGCTTCTGAAAACCATATAACATGACAACTTTGCTCCCTCAGAATAAGAGTGTATCTCTAGAGTCGTGTGAAAACAATAGACAGCTATTTCACTCAGTCTTTTGTGCGTACTTAGTTTCACCAGAGTGCAGAGAAAAGATAAAAGGTGTAATTTATTGAGCAGTCTTCTTTCTCATGCAAGAGAAATGAATTGCCATGATTGCAATACTTAATGTAAAGTAAAGTGCGTACAGTAAAAAGAGTATTATGAAATAATACTGTAAAAGCATTGATATGGTTTCTTAGCCATAAGATACTTTAAAATGGATAAAATATATATATACATATATACATTGACTAATGTACTCAACTGGTGCTTCTAAATACGCCTACCCCGGTGTACCTTACCTAAGCCTAATACGTGGGAAGGAGTAAGTAAGTAGCAGTTTAAGTTACGTTGGTTTTGCCAAGAATCTGATTTAAGAATTCTCTTTAAGGATTTAGTCAGCTCCATACCTGTGTATTAGAATGCAGGAGGTCTGGTATCTCTCTTTCAGGACTCGATATCCCAGCAGCCGGCGAAGGCAGCTGAGAACACCGGAGCTGGATTTCTCGGCAGGAGAAAAGACAGCGTCTCTCTCAGTGCGTCAAAGGGGAGGGGCAGCGTCCGTGGGCTCTCGCATCAGCTGGGCTCTCGGGCAAGTAGATAGCTGCTCTGCTCCAAAACCACCACCGTGTGTTTGCTTAAGGCAACGTTGGTATATTTATACCTGAATGGTGCCGAGTTTGACATAAGGTTTGGACATAAGACGTCAATAAAGATGTTACTAAGAACTGACTGTTCCTTTAGTGTTCGCAGGAGTTCAATGACAAATCAAAACAAAAGCAAATGGGGATTTCCCAGGTTGCTGGAGGTTTGGTGTGTCGAAAGAACTCATTGTGCTTTTTAGGAATCCGAGGAAGTAGCTTTGCCATGCTTTGGACTGCAAGGGCTATTTACTAAATATGGATCTGATTCTTATGCCATTATAGGGATATTATTGATTATAGCCGTACAAGGGAATAAAATAGCAATATTGATTTAGGTTCCTAGATAAAAACACAATAAAGTTAAACTCCACTAATGAAGCAAAATGCTGGCAGCTCCAATAATTGCAAAACCATCAATTCAATTTCTAACATAACAGCCAGTATTACTTCCAATTGCCATCGGCCTGTCGGAATGGACACTTAAAAGATTTTCAAGGATATAATGAACTGCTACACTGTAAATGAGTGTTTATATGTGCATGGAGTGTATACTGTTCCTCAGGAAATTATTTGAGCCAATGTTAAATTTGTAACTTTTATTTCCTAAGTAAAACCATAAGTGCCTGGGCTCTCGTCAGGATTCACTGCAGCTTGCACCACACATTGCCCCTGCCATCTTGCCAATGATAGTAACAACACAACTACTAATCATCACACTCCTACCTACAAGTGGGAAAGTTCTGACTATTTCAGGCCCCCAAAACAACAATAATGGCTTGTTTGCAAGGTAATAGTAGTTTTTAATGTATATGGTATTCATAATTAACTGTTGTTGTGGCTATCTCTAAATTAGTCAGACATCGCCACCTTGTGGCTGACTGTCACAAGCGCAAGTGTGGACAATTGAGTGCTGGTGCCGATCACCCGAAACTACTGGCTCAAATTTAGCACTGATTTGAGGTCACCACCAAAAGAGGCAGTAGTGTGATAAGAGGGCTAAATGCAGCATTACATTTGCCAACCCTATAAAGAGTAGAAAATGAAAATTGCTGATGGATGTAATGTTTGAATTTATCTCAGCCACTTAGTAATAGTTCTGGATTCAGAGAGGAGCTGGCCTAGAATTTTGGTCTGAACTGTCCTTAGTGGGCAGGGCAAAGATCGATTTTCCCCAGTCTGGAATTGCACTGAAGAGCTAAACAAACTGGACTGATATATGGTCCTGAGTGACTGTCAACAGGGGCGCAATAGGATGTGAATCTCAGATTTCCCAACTTAAAAAGCAGTAGGCTGTGGGGTGGAGGAGGGGTGAGTGAACCAAAGTGCGGGATGAACTGTTTCAATGCGAAAGAGGTTCAGTACTGATTTGCATTATTGTGTAATAAGCCTGAGTCGTTAAAAAAGGAGCACTTGCCGACAAATTATGTAGCGTGGCTATAAGAGTTCATGCACGAGTGGAGCCATGAAAACATTTTGCATGTATATCATCCTCCAAACAAATTGAAAGAATATGATGCACTCTCCTCAAAAATAAAAAAACAGTGTATTTCTTTAACAAGTGAAAGCGTTTCACCTTCGTACATCAGATTATACCAGTGCCTA